>NW_021144778.1:2269198-2514437 GCF_900634625.1 Parambassis ranga
CTTTTCTGAGAGGTGGCCGGTCTTCTTTGCTGCTAGCTCCCCCTCCTTTTGCACGCGAAGAGCAGCGACATCCTCTGGATCCCATTCAAAGATGCACGTGGACAGACGTGCCATGAAGACTCCATAGAGTGGATGAGCCTCTGTTGTGACACCTGCAGCAAATCGGCGCATAAAATGCCAGATGTCAAGGCGCACTTCGAGGTCATCCCACTCTGAAAACATGGCCTTAACACGAGACTGGCCATGCTGACTGCAGCAGTCTCTGTCCACATACATCACTTTTGGGGGCATCTGTCCTGCCTCCCGATAGCGCTTCATCAGGCCAGCTGAAAGACAAAGACAGATGTAATTTTGGCCTTGACCTCATGCAGTCGCCCCAGAACATCCCTGGAGTATACAGCTAACAGCCACTTAGGTTTAGGTATGGCAGGTAAGGGAGGAGGCTCAAGGAACACAGGAGGCTGCACAAGGGAGGGACTTTGTAAATGGCTCACAGGCAGTGAGGTACTGCAGTACACGCTGCGTCCATGCCTCACCATGTTGCTCCATCAACTTCTTGTGAAGCTGAGTCACACTGTTGCCCAATGTCCTCTCCCTCATCATCCTCACCACCCGGTTGTCACATGAGTATCTAATGAAAGACCAGTGTAATAACACAAATGCAGTTTTTGGTTAAACAATAACACAAATCAAAGCACCTAATAATGTTTGATCTTAATTATGATTACCTGTATGTCAATAAAGCAGGAAACTGACTGCGGTGGCCCATATCCAGTTGTCCTAAGATGTCTTCGGACCAGGCTGGATACTTTTTGTGCAGCGTTTGCACTCCAAGTACTCTGTTGCAAGGTCATACCACCCGTCGATGTCTAAGACCTTGCGCACAGTACGATACAGTCCTGCCGCTGTTAGTCTGTGTTTACCACAGTCTGGGCGAACACAGACAAGAGGGAACTGCCACATCTTCAGCGGCATCCATAAAAAAGGGGCCGACAGAAGAAGAGGTCAGGTGAGGCGGGCAGCTGACTGTGAATGAGAGGGGGCTGAGGAGGATGCCACCAAAGCTTCAGCTGGGGCACTAGCTCTGGCTTGCCAGTGTGTAGGTTGGCCTTGAAGAGGGTCTTACGGATCCACTCCTGCTGGAAAGGTGGAAGCTGATCCTTCCAGTGACGAGGGAGCTCAGTAGGTGGCTGATGATGTGGAGGGTCTGGTATTTTTACCACTAGAGGCGGACCAGCACGGGCCTCTGAATGAGCAATGGCTGGAGCTTTTGAAGGAGAAATGCAGAAAAAAATAATATAAGGATGACTGTTGTATTTGATCGCAGTCCACATTCTGCCTGCACAGCATACATTTGGACAAGCATTAATAGATTATGATTATAATTAATAGTTAGACATGAAAAATAAGAGACCACTGTGGTTTCTTATTTTTTCCAGAGCTGTATTTGAAAAGGATTAGATGGAATAGAGCAAGAAAATAAGTTGTGATGAATTTAGTATAAAGTAGTGATGCCCACAGACATGAAGCGTGCACACAGTTGCAGTGATGAAAAACAGTTACTGTGATCATTAAACAATGAATCTCCTCCGTCCTGTTCAGGGGATTAGACAGATAGTGAGTGAGAAAAGCAAGTGATGTTAGTGAAATGTTATCCAATGATTGTTTCTCAACGGGAAACACAAATGAAAACACCAACACCTTTGGATATCCTTAAGGTTTGAAGAGGTGCACTCAAAGAATGCATCCCGCTTGAAGCTTGATGCGACATAATCCTGTACTGTAAACAAAAATATTTGAAAAAACAGTGATTTTTTATTCCTCAAAAATAATACTTCACAGTGTGTTTTCACTAAACATTTTCGTAATATTTGCATTTGTGTCGTATGCCACACCTGTATTCTGCTGTGCTTCATATTGTGACACTGCAGATACCAGCTCCTCATCATCGTCTTCAGCAAAGTCACCCGCTCCAGAAGGGGCAACAGAAGTGCCTGCAGCACAAATAAAAAATGTTATTAGCATTTATTAATAGGTTAATAAAATTATTACTGTTGACAAGACACAAGGACAAACAATGTACGATGTTACTTACCAGTAGGGAAGAGCGGCCTTTGTGCCAAATGTTTGGCTGGGGTTCTGTTGGCAGAGTGCACTGCGGTATCGGGGCTGGAAACAGCAAGTGGATAAGTCTGTGTAGTCTGTCATAATGATAACTGAATACATATACAGTACATGTTACGCAGTTACACTCACAGGGTTTAACTGGTGACATCAGTTTTTTAGCCAGCTGTGAAGGAGACAAATGTTTGCCACGCGCCAACAGTGCTTTCACAGTGCCAGTCTTCCACACACCAGTTTGGATGGCAGCAGGTGAAGGAGCAGACATGTGGGAGGCTGCAGGGGTAGGTGCAGAGGCACTGGAGGCTGCAGGTGTAGGTGCAGAGGCACTGGAGGCTGCAGGGGTAGGTGCAGAGGCACTGGAGGCTGCAGTTGTAGGTGCAGGCTGACATGCTCCAGCAGAAGCCCTTCTTTTCAAGACGTATGTCTTGAAAATAGCCATGTTGGTTTTGGGCCTGGCATCTGCCTTGATCAGGTACTTGATGAGAGCCTGGGCCTCCTTGCTCTGGTCATTCATAGACGTCTTACATGGACGCGGATCCCCCCCTTGAAGTCATCCAACTCGACCATCAAACATCCCTGGTCTCCAGTGTCCCGGCTTCTGCTGCACTTGCTGCTTTTCTTTTAAACTTCTCCAGGTCCTCTGCCTCTCTCTAATAAGAGATGTGTACTGAATGAACAGCTGCTTATTTTGTGACAGGGGGTTTGCCTGCACCGTCTCTTTAGATAGCTGTCCATCAAATACAATGCATACCCCAGAGAGTTTTCCAGGAGCCATCTAAATCTCTGGCCCTGGTACTTCCCAAACTGGAGCTTGCAGTGAGCAAGCACCAAAACTGGTCACTGGGGTCTCCAACCGTTTACACTCACAAAAGTTCTGGCCTCCGCCACCACTTCCTCTTCAGGTTTGGCCCTTCCAGATTCCACATTTTGCGTGTGCATCGCCTCCTCTGATGGCGCCATGAGGAGACGCTGTGATGTAGCCGACTGCCGCTTAAAAACCGGATAAGCATACATTTTCTGAAATGAAAACACAATTACAGCTGAAAGATACCTGTACTTTAGAGTGTGATCATTTAACAAGCTACTTCATTTCCCCACAGGGATTGATAAAGTAATTCACATTACTATGATATGTGTACTACTGTGTCTCCTACAAAGCAAAACCATGTTATTTTCATTGAGCTATTGTATTGTACCTTTATTTAAATATTTGTAGAGGTAAGTTGTTAAAGGGGAGGGATTGTAATAAAACACCCACCTGAAAACAAACCATTTTAACATCATAACATAACTTAATTTGTAAGAGTAAAAAGTATTCTATTTTGATTTATTCTGATGATATTTTGAAAACCCAATGTCTGAATCCTTAACTTTACTATATTAATGTTAAAACTGGAATTTCTGAACTGATCATATCCTACGTTTATAGTTTATAGAGATAGTGAATGACCTCCTGGATTAGCCTACATGTAGGCTACTTTACATCTACAAAAAGCGGTTTACACCATTACAAGGTATTACATGCATATTAGTATGTTATGTGTACATTACATAAAACGAACAATAGAGCAATATCTACCAGTTTACAGAGAATCAATTGCACGTATAGCCTGTTAGCGGGTGGCCATGACAGTGATAGCGATCAATGGTAGTGACATTTTTTGGTCGGTATTTAGAGGTTGACGGGTACGTCGAAGAAATCGTGTGCTATATAATGTCCAATCGCTACATCGCTATGTCGGCCTGTTTTGTTTCTTAAGGTACAGACTGTATCTGAACAGACAATGGCCGATTTATAGTAAATTAAATAAGGTGAAGTAAACTTCATCTTACCGTTTTCCACGAGGAAGGGTCAAAGTAAGCCACAGTGAAGGAACGCGATTGGTTGGTCAAAAGTAAGCCCAGGGAAAGGAACATGATTGGTCAAAAGTAAGCCCAGGGAAAGGAACGTGATTGGCTAATGTGGGCTTACTTTGGGCTTACTTTGGCTCGACTAGCGCGATGCAGTAAGCGCAAGCGAGAGGTAGCAGGATCGATGCCCGCATCCTCCAGCCTGCATTTTAGGAGGGAGGGTGTAGCTGGATGGATGAGGATGGATGGATAATGTAGTGGACTCCCACCCAGCAGATCAAGTCCCAGAGGTTACAGCATCATTATTAGCTGAGTTCCCCCTCAGGGAAGCTGCTGTTTACAAGCAAGAAAACAACAGTCAGCATCATCGTCCATAAAAACACATGACAATAACAGGTGAGACAGAGAGTTTATGATCAGTGCTCCCCCTGCTGGTTAGGACATATGATAACATTTTAAATGTACCAGTCAAAAGTCACTCAGTGGTTTGTCTTTGTTTTTATGACTTTCTACATTGTAGATTCATCCTGAAGACATCAGAGCTATGAAGGAACACATGTGGAATGATGCAGTGAACAAACAGTGTTAAAACCAAGCAGAATATGTTTGATGTTTGACATTCTTCCAAGCAGCCAGCTTTTGCTTTGATGACAGCTTTGCACACTTTGCATTCTCTCAATCTGAACTGAACCACCAATGCTGTGCAATGCTGACATCTAGTGGTGGAATCCCAGGCTACAGCTTCCTCATTCCAAAATCAATCCCTCCTCCACATAAAGTCAGAAGTTCTAAATGTGAGTCATTAAATGAGAGGTTCCAGCAGAAACGTCCAAACATCTGAAGAGAAGCTGAGAAGCCTGAGATACAGGGGCTGCAAGCTGTGCTTCAACTGTTCCTGTTTAGACAATAAGAACAGATCATCAATGTCTTTTAATGTGTACAGTGGGTGCAGGAAGTATTCAGACCCCCTTAAATGTTTCACTTTGTTATATTGCAGCCATTTGCTAAAATCATTGAAGTTCATTTTCATCATTAATGTCCACACAGCTCCCCATACTGACAGAAACACACAGAGCTGTTGACATGTTTGCAGATGTATTAAAGACAAAGTGAAATATGACATGGTCCTAAGCATCAGAGCCTTTGCTGTGACTCTCATATATTGAACTCAGGTGCGTCCATTTCTTCTGATCGTCCTTCAGATGGTTCTACACCTTCATCTGAGTCCAGCTGTCTTTGATGATACTGATTGGACTTGATGAGGACAGACACACACCTGTCTGTATAAGACCTTACAGCTCACAGTGCAGGTCACATACTGGGTGATGACGTCCTCCTGCAGGTGTTACTGTGGAACAACTGCTCTGGATTGGGATGAGTCTGAATAGAACTTTGTTAGCTTTGTAAAGCTGTGTGGTAGTTAGAGAGGAACTGAAAAGTGTCAACAACAAGGAGTTGGTCTCCAATGGAATACAGTTTGGGTTAGGGATTGGAACCCGGGACCTCTCGCACACGAAGCGAGAATCATACCCCTAGACCAACGAGCCATATGTGAGCCGACAGTGAAGAGAGGAGAGCTTTAAATGTACTGCTACAACCTGATTGGCTGCATGAGCAGCGAGGCAGCGCCTGATTGGTGGAGGAGCTGACTAGAGAGCGTGTCAGTGCATCTGTCATGTGACTTGTCAGCTCTGCTCTTTCTGCCTTTTCCTCTGAATCTTTTCATCTCATCAGTGTTCCGCCCTCATACGTCCTGCATCAACATGAAGCTGCTGTTTATTCATGCATTTCTAACACACAGCTGACAGGTCCGTCACTCACCTGCAGTAAGGTATTGGATCTGGACTGGAAGCTGAGTGAGGAGAGAAGCATTCTGAAGGCTTCCAGTGACTGACGTGTGGATGTTGAATCTGTCTGAGTCCAGTGTTCAGCTCAGTCCAGCTGCTGCACACAGTGAGGAGCTGTGACTGCATCCAGCTCAGTCCTGCTATGAACTGTGAGTCTGAACTTTGGGGTCGACCCTGCAGGATCCTGCAAAGGCCCAACAGCCTGTTGCACTGACGCACAGGAAGCCTTTCCACAGTTGAAGCAGGCAGTGTGTGTGTCTGAAGCAGTGTATTGTGTGTATGTGTGTGTGTCTGTATATGTTTGTGTGCATGTGTCTGTGTGTTAGTGTGTGTCAGTGTCTATATTGTGGCCCTGTGTTGGCCTCTCAGGGAGTGTTGTGTTGTTGCTGCTGTCTCTCCCCTGTGTGTGCAGGAGGTTGCTGGGTGGAGCTGATCCTGAGCTTATGCAGCTCTCCTGTGCTGACGAGCTGGAGACGGTTTAAGAGTTCCCAGTCTGTTTGCTTCACTCTCTCTCTCCCCGTCTGGCCTACTAGGAGGGCTGCTCTCTCTCCAGCCTGCTGCAGGCATGGCGGTGTATTTTGTTTGCACATTTCCTTGTTTGTCAATTGTTGGTATACAACTACTGTTCTTTCTTCAATAAAATGGTCAAACGGTTAAAGTTGTGTTTGTCCTCCCCAATTTGTCACACTTTCTGAGCCGGTGTGACAATAAATGTGTGTGCATGTCTGTAAGAGTGTGTGTATGATTGTGTGTGTTGGTGTGTGTGTTGCGTCTATATGTGTGCACGTGTCTATATGTGTGTGTGTGTGTGTGTGTGTGGTCAGCCTTCATCCTTCCTGTCAGCAGAGCAAAGCTGTATCAGTGTCTCATCCAGGTCTCAGCTCCTCAGGCTTTCTTCAGAAGAGCTGTCACTGTTGGAGTATCTGTTGCACAAGTGCTGCACATATCTGATCTAAGTTCTTTCTGAATCCTCACATCTAAAGTTACAGAGAACTTTTACAAACTCCCTTCTTGTTGGCTGCTACAAGCCGACAGCCTCCACACATCAGAGGCCTGCACACCATGAGCTTCCTGCACTTCCTGCTGTTGATGACAGCTCTCTCTCCGATTGGGAGATTAGACTGATGTGACTGTGACATCATGACGTCACTATTCAGAGCCTGCTGTTTAACATGCTGCTCACAGAGAGACAGAAACAGCAGCAGCACTCTGTGAGCCAGGTCCACTCTACTTGGAGGAAGTAAAACGCCTCATTTCATCAAGATGGAGACACTGAAAGAACACAACCAGCAGCTGTGACACATCAGCTTTTCCTCTTAATCTACTCAGTTCATGGATGTTCTGACACACGTCCTGCCTCGTGCTTCAACAGGAAGACTCATCAAGTTGATAGCAGCTTCAAAATAAGTGTGTATAAGTATTAAAACACTAAACTGTGACTTCAGTGAGTCTCCTTTATTTGAACTGATTCATAAAATGATCATAAACACATGACAAATGAAATCTATTCAAACTCTGAAGTTCACCTCATCATATCCCAGTGGCAGACAGAACAGGCCCCCTGAGTGACAGCAAAGCAGTGAGCCCCCTGCTGGTGATCAGCTGCATGTACCAGAAGCAGACAGAGATTTCTGATATGATGTTAAAGGTGTCACAGAGGAGGATCCGACTGTCTGACCTCTGATTCTTCTGTCAGCATCAGACACATCACAGTTTGATCAGTTTTCAGATCACACACAGCAGCATCAGTAACACTGAGCAGACATTACACACTCCATCAAACACACACACACACTGCTCACTTATAACAGGGATAATAAGTAAAGTTCTTTACAATAAATTCACATTCACATGTTATTATCACTTCACACATGGCACAGTATATATGGCAGAGAGTTAAAGGTGGAATATGTAGTCAAGAGTTAATATTAGAGTTAATATTGACACTAGGTGGCAGCACTTCAGCCTCCATCCACTGCTGCACTACCAGCACCACTCTCAGTGCTTTTGTTTCCATTGACTGTACAACATGATTCAATCCATGTTATTTATATGACAAACTATGTGTAGTGTTTCTATGTGTGTAGCTGACATGTTGCTCAGCTTCCATTGGACACATATACTAGATGGAAGCTGCAGCAGGATTGGCTGATGACTGATCACAGGTGTGAACAATCAGCCGGTGACGAGTGGAGCAGGAGCAGCTGCCCATGCTGCAGAGACACAAACAGCAGCAGCACTCTGTGACCCATGTCCACTCTGTGTGTCCTCCAGACAGTCTGGAAACGAGAGGAGACAGAACATTATCATACATGTTGCATAAGAAAAGTCACATGACATGCACCACTGTAAATAAAGGAAATCACATATTTTTAAGACACTTAGAGCATAGAGCCCAAGAAATAATATAATCTAAAGCTATAATCTAAAGAGAGTAGAAAAGTGTGATGGATTGATTTTACCTGATTCTTGGAATCTGTCAAATAGAATTTGTGGGTTTTGTGGGGAAAATTGTGCTTCATGTGAACTGATAAGAGAAGATTTGCCTGAACGGTTGATCTGTGGCCTGCGGCTCGCTTGGCCTGGTCCTGATCGATTGCTCATGCCTGCAGAGACAGGAAAGGGGAGCTCACAGGCGATTCTTCATTCTGCATAAAGCTGCCAGACAGGAAGAATCGCATGTCAGTGTTATTATTGACAGCTCTTCCCTTTTCAGGTAAAGAAACTCTTGTAACTGTGGCCTTATATGATTAAACACTTTTGTTAGTTCCGTTAGTATCTTAAGTGACTGCAGACAGTGTTGTTAGATTTGTTTATGTTTTACAAGTGTTCACAAAGCGAGAGAAACATGTAATAGCATGTTGCTAACAGACGCTAATTCCATGTTGTCTGTGTTACCTTAAAGCTAGACTCATAACCAGAGAGTAAGTACGCTTATATGAAGTTATGAGGTTAAGTTGGTTACATGTGTGACTGTGAAATGAAAATGCATTTGTTTATTTCTGAATGGAATGTTATTCTATTTATATTAGTGCCGCATTTTCAGCTAAACCTTTATTTTACTGATTTGAACACATTATTTTGAAGACTAACCTGTTTAAGACAGATGAAGATAAAACCGAACATGTGTATATGTACATTTCATGTACTTCCAGCACTTGTACCTCTGTACATAATTATTTTTGCTGAATTCTGCATAAAGCTGCCAGATAGGAAGAATCGCGTGTCAGTGTTATTATTGACAGCTCTTCCCTTTTCAGGCATAACATTTTGGAGGCACCGCTGGGATGGATGTGGCAAGGACTGGCTGTTTCAGATAGACGTCCCTGATCATTATCCAACCCCTCACATCTTCAGCCGGAGTGGACAGAGCGCGTGGTGATTGACCGACTGTGCAGAGAGAGACCCGCTTGCAACCTGAGGTCAACTTTGAGTGCCAGGAGAGCAGCATTGTCTATTCTTCCCAGGAAAAGGTTCTGCACCACACTAACACTGCCCACAACCTAGAAAAAAATGGATTCATCAGACCTGGAAGCTTTGAAGTTAGAAGTTGGTTCTTCCTTGTACACACTTCCAAGAGACGCTTTAATTGAGCTTTGTGACTTTTTAAGTATTGCTGGACCAAAGCATGGGAAGGTGTCAAGCAAAAGCCGTCCCTCTTATTGACAGCTCTTCCCTTTTCAGGCATAACACAAGACCACTTGCCTTTTGTTTTGTTTAGTCTGCACCTGTAGACATCAAAGGGCCACACATGCATAGTGTTGTGTTTAGCTTTATAGAAAAGGTAAATAAAGGTAATAAGTATGTAAGTATGTATTCTTTATGTGTATAGGACCACAAAGTTGAAGCCCATGCGGAAGTGTCAAAACTTGTAATTCACGCCGCAACTGCTGGGGGCTGGCTCCAAAAGCGAGTCATTTCCCATAGACTCCCATGTAAAAATGGCCGACATGTTTACAGCCTGGTACAAAAAAACCACTCTGGTCTCAGATGATAGGTTCTCTTCTAGTGTCAATTGTACAGGGGGGGGGGGGTGAATGTTTTTACAACTCACTCGTTTCAATGGTATTTTGACTTAAAATTACGCCTAATTATGGGCGTTGCCGCTTTGAGTGACAGACAGTTGACGTATCACAACGTGAGTTTCCTGCTTCCACGATCGCCCGCCCCCCTAAACCCCGCTCGTGCTCCCCCTTCCCTGTCCATATTTGGAGTTTTGGCGGACATGACGCTGCCAACATGGCGGCGGTCATCAACGTCCTGGAACCTCCCACCGAGCTCTTCAGAAACAAACGGGTGATGTCACGGAAGCTCTGTCCATAGTTTTTACTGTCAATGGTCTGCACACACAGGAAGTTCATCCTTAATGATTGCTCTCTGTTTCAGTTAACCTGTCCGCACAGAATTAGTCTCTGAAACAACATGTAGAGCCCGGATAGCTCAGTCGGTAGAGCATCAGACTTTTAATCGGAGGGTCCAGGGTTCAAGTCCCTGTTTGGGCAGAAAGCTTGGTGTGTAGCAGCAAGTAGGAGGCTTGAGAAGGAGGTGGAAGTGCACACATTCATTCAAAATGGCTACCTTACATAGCTGCTGCCTCTCCTTCTCCCTCCATTTTACACTTACCCCACCATACACCTCACACCAAATGCAATACATATGTACATGGAATTCCTTCTTATTAAAAGCTAAAAGCTTTAAAAGTTTTAAAACTCATAACTATAATTGTCCTTCAATCAAACGATACCCTCCCCCCCTGCACCTATTTCCTGAGTGGACTGGTCCGGAACTATAAATGCCTGCTTGTTACAAGAGGGACTCTTTTGACTGTCACCCCTGGCAACAACAAAAGGTAAGAGCTCACACACCATCACACATTAACAATAAACAATCATTAAAAACCCACAATCCGATCATTGTATAGTCAATTCAGCATCTGGTTCTTGTGTCTTACAGATAATACCTACAGCTAGTGATGGGTTTTCAAGGCTTTGTTGAAGCTTCGGCACCTGATTCAAGAAAAAGGTTCATTACTCGAGGCTTCATTGACACAGTGCTGGAGTCGGACATCTAGTGGTGAATAAAATGAATTGCGGTGTGTGTTATTGGTTCATGGATTGTTTGGGATTTGGATCTCCATGCACATGCACACTAGTGTAGTCTCATTCGACCACACTACATGGTTGAATGGTTTCAGGCTGACACAATAAAACACATTAAACTTTCAGTTTCACTGCACGAAGTTGTTATACAAAGTGACATTTGAAGTCAGGGTGTCCGCGGGGTCTTAAAAAGTATTAAAAGTTGATAAATCAACTGTGGGAAAATGAAGGCCCTTAAAAAGTATTGAAAAGTCTTAATCCCCATTTCATGAAGTTTTATTGTGATTCAAGCTTTGACTCCAGAAAGTTCCATGAATATTTATTTTCCTCTTTGCAATGTCACCCGATGGGGAAAAAATATCTGAGTTCGTGCCGGTGCGACCAGCTGTTAGAGGGAAATACATTCTCTGTGACTCTCCCTGTGTCCAACAACAGACACACGTCAGGCTCATATCATGGTCTGAACCAATCAGAGACGGTGAAGGGCTGTTGACCTGTTGTTTCTGTTGACAGCAGGACAATGATGCTGAGGCAGAGCGCGCTCTGGGCTGAGGCCTTAGCTCGGCCATGGTGCCTTCAGGGAACATCGGACGTGTGGTCAGTTAAACTTAACATGCGCTATCTATCGTATTGACGTGACTGGCTGCAAAACACTGACACCAGGCAAAGTTGTAGACAGTGTCGCATCAAAAGGGAGAATATTAATAATTTGTGGAAGCGATAAGACGCTAAACACATCATGCAGGCCTCCTGGCGGACCCTGAAAGGAACTATCGGCTGGCTGTCACTCTCTTCCTGCTCTGTGCACCAGAGAAGTAATAAGCGTCAGTGCTGAGTTACAGCAAGAATAAATACATAACATCATCAAACATGGCAATTACTGCAGGTTAGATTTGCTAAAACCAACAAGGGCAGCGATGCTACACAGCCAGTTAGCACTGAATCTTTATTATGACTCTTCAGTGCATTTCCTCTGGTGTTTACAGAGCGGTCTGTGCTCCCTACAGATATTCAGCTACCTCACATCACCAGACACCTACCTGCTCTACTTTAGTTCTCATGAAGTATGAAAAGTCCGGTCCAAACGGATCTTGTTCTTATTTCTGCCACCTCAGGAACACGAACAGATTTCTCTGTCCTCGTGGAGTATTTCAGGCTTCTGTCACGTCACTCCGCCTCCTTCATCTAGTCTGCGTTCACTCGAAGCCACGAGTGAAGCTGAGTATAACTTAACTACCCCCCCCCCCCCCAATTATTTGTAATTATTTTTTTGGATATTAAATAATAACCCACGGCCCTGCTGTATTAATGTATTACATATTATACTAATGTGGATTTTTTTGTACAGTTCTGATGACTGTGGAACAGGGTAACCACTCTGCAGTAATTCTTCTCACAATCAATGCAGTTAACACGTCATGTGTAACCAGTTCTAACAGTATAAAAGTGAATTACAGTATAATAATGATGAAATCTGGACCAGAACCAGAAGAAACCAAATTGGACAGGAGCCACTGTGCTGAGCAGCAATAATGAGGCAGACACAAGAGGAACAGTTGAGTAGCCACTCTTATATTATTACAAATGACAAGATCATTTGTCTGGTTTGTACAAAAATATCAAATAACTCAAAGAGTTAGGAAAAGAAAAAGAAATAGTGTGCACACTATAAAAATGACAGATTTCCCGTTGGGGCCCTTAAACCAAAATCACAATGGTCTCAGGTATATGGGTTGTAGAGTTACGGCAGTTCACCTTGTTCCAAGGATGCTTGTTCTGTGATGTAAGTGTGAATGGGTGTGTATACGTGGATATCTACTCGGTGCTGGAATCTCTTCAGGGGACTTGGCTCGCCATCGGTTTCAGCACAGATGTTGGTCCTGGACAACATCCGTCCTCAAAAAAACCCTGACCTACAGACCAGGTCAGAAAATGACATTCAACACCATGAATTCTCAGATGCATCATTCAGGACATCAAATGTCAGAAACATAAGTCTTTCCATGTAACTCTGACATTAATCTTAATCTCTATTCAAATCTCAAATCTAACTTTCAGTTGTACAACATTCAGTACATCTAAGTATATCATTTCTGAGAACTTGGCATTAAAGTGCTCAAACATTCACTACTGTTCATGTGAGCAGTGTTTCAATAATAACCATTAACATTCAAAATATGATTTATCATGACTATGAACTATGAAAACAATGTGCCAATAACAGAACATTACTCATCCTGAGTTCAGGTTTAGAGGTAGTATAAAAGTGTGCTTCACACTCTATACATCGGACTTCAGACACTGCTCACAGTCCTGCCACCTGCAGAAGTTCTCGGATGACTCTGCCATTGTGGGCTGTACCAGCAGAGGTCGGGAGGTGGAGTATATGAGTGTGGTGGACAGCTTTGTGGAGTGGTGCGGACAGAACCACCTGCAGCTGAATGTCACAAAGACAAGAGAGCTGGTGGTGGACTTCAGGAAGCACCAGACACTCCCAAACCCGGTCAGCATCAAGGGTACCAACGTGGACATTGTGGACAGCTACAAATACCTGGGTGTCCACATTGACCACAAACTGGACTGGTCCACAAACGCAGAGGCAATATACAGGAAGGGACAGAGTCGCCTGTATCTACTGAGGAGACTCAGGTCCTTTAACGTCTGCCAGACCATGCTGCAGATGTTTTACCACTCGGTGGTCTCCAGCGTCATCTTCTACGCTGTAGTGTGCTGGGGCAGCAGGATGAAGGCGGCCGACACCAACAGACTCAACAAGCTCATTAGGAAGGCTGGCTCGGTGCTGGGAGTGGAGCTGGAGTCTGTGGTGGAGGTGACGGAGAGGAGGATACTGAGGAAACTCCTCAGTATTCGTAACAACACGTCTCACCCCCTGCACGACACACTGCTGTCCTACAGGAGCACATTCAGCGGTAGACTGAGACTACCGAGGAGCAGCACAGAACGCCACAGGAGGTCCTTCCTGCCAGTGGCCATCAGACTGTATAACTCCTCCCCTTTCTGTAGGGAGAAGCGCTAGATAATCATGTCAGGCATCACTGTCATTCCCTCCACTTGTCTATATTTATGTTTACTTAGCACCTTACATCTCCATATTTGTATCCATGTATCATATATTGTGCTCATACTGAGTACTGTACTCTTATTTTGGATTATAGTGACACTTATACTTATACTCTGTACTTAACTGCATGTAATGCAACTTGATACCTCTGGCACAAGAATTTCCTTCGGGATTAATAAAGTTATCTTATCTTAATTTACTCTGACACTTTAGGCCTGTTCGTGAAAGAGAAATGCACTAAAAATGACCCTCTAGTTACTTTAGAAACTCAGCTGAGCAGCATAACTTGCATGGTGCAAAAACATCATACATTTATTAAAACACATAAAAATACTCTTTGCCCTTTAAGTTGGTATTAGAAAACCAAACACTCCTCTTTATCAATATACATACATACATCAGCATGAACTGATAACCACACTGTAAATATGTTCAAACCATTGCGCTACTACTCACTTCAGTTCACCTATCACACTAATATCAGCCCTGCTTTCTTTAACACAAAACAAAGGAATAAATAGCACCTAACATGCAGCAGCTAAAACGGCTCGTTTCTCACCGTTGTTCTATATCAAACGAAGCACGACGCTGTCGGACTTCATAGCAGCCTTCCAGATGAAAGGTAAGCGGTTCGCCTGTTAATATGGCCGACGACGGTAAGCACAGACACGTGTGTTTCTTTCCAGTGGAAAACTCACTTGTCTTACCGACGTAACTGCTCTCCTTCGTTCCGTAACATGACTCCAGACCTTCAGTGGAATGTGCTCCACTCTTTCTTTTCCTTTTTGCAGGTAACCTCCAGGGTTTTTGTCCCGGTTTTCTGTCTCTTTGCTAGCACACAGCCGCCCTCGTTTCTCTGGCTGAGATGGGAAAGAACGGAGGAACTAACGCCTGCCCTTCATCTCCGTGGCGACGCGTTGAACGTGACCTGCGTGCCCTCTGATTGACTGCTGAAGCTGCGTATCCTCACGTGAGACTACGTGAACTATGTGGTGCGTTCAATTGCAATGGGAAAACTAAAAATCAGCTGATTGAACAAATAAAATACAGAAAATTAACAGTCTGTCTTTTCTTTTAGTGAACTCAGTTAACTACTATTTTATTAATAACAGGTCTTTTTATACCTGGCTACACACTTCTCTCCAGACTCCATTGTGGTTCAGCTCTAGTCTGGTCTTTCCAAGTGTTTATCACAGCATCAACATCATCGTAGAAATGGCATCCAGACTGGATGATTCCACAGCTACCATTCACATCCTGTGTCAGTGTTCAGTGTTCTCTTTGTGTCAATATGGTGCTTTTAGAAAGCTCAGACTTGCACAGCTTCCAACGTACACATTATGGACTTTCCACCAGACAGTGACTATGAGTGACAGACCAACAAAGGAATCGGCAGCTCAAACTCTTCCTGTCTGTCTCTGTAGTGGCGATTTTACCAGCCTTCAGCCACTCGGTTGGGTGCAGGGGATGTTGTTTTCCTAGGCGCTGTTATTTCCAAAATGAATCGTTTGATGCATCATAATCTTTGGGTGAATGACTACAAAACAAAAAAAAACTTGTCAGTGGTAAAAACCGTACGACCTCCCAGCTCCCATACCTGTCTGATCTGCCCACCTGAATCACCTGTGTTAATTTAAGCCTTACCCACCAACCCTAACCTGCCATCTAGCGACAAACAAAGGCAATTACACCTTGACTTCATGGCTCCTACAGTCTCTGATTGGACAAACACTTTCACTTTGGGCTGTCTGCTCGGGCAGTTTAAAGCAGACCAACACGGCCGTTCCTTTGGAAACTTTCTTTTCTCTCTCGAAAACACTTCAGTGAAATGTGATGTCTGAGCTCACATATAACTCCTTCACTTCCTGAATCTGATATTATTTTGGTCAGTAGAGACATTTTTATTTAATTATATTATACTAATTATATAAAATTATAACCAGGATATTAGAAACTTAATTTACCTGAACAAGTGAGTTCCAAGACTGACGTGGTCATAAATTGTGACGCTGTCACACATCCCTTCATTGTAGATTTAGACTGAACACAGGAAGGTATGAGCTCCCACACAGGTCATTCTGAGGACTGATGTTCGTTTCCTGCTGAAACTGGGCAGCCACAGTCCAGCTGTTGACATATTACAACTGTCGTCTTCAGGGTCAAGTTAGAGTATCCACCCAGTTCTCTCCAGACTCCATTGTGTTTCAGCTCTAGTCTACCAGAACAACGGATGCTTATGTTTAAGGCAAAAGTTGTGACAGAAACAAGTTCTCCTTCAAAGACTGAGGAGTAAAGTTCATGACAGTCAGCACTTCTATGACCTTGTTCGAGTTTTGCAGCGTGTTTTCGCGTGTGCTCTGAACGCGTGGGTTCAAATCCCTTCCTCGTCGTGCTGTGTTTTAAGTTCAACAGTGAAAACTATGGACAGAGACAAAGAGGGGGAGCACTAGTGGAGTTTAGGGGGGCGGGCGATCGTGGAAAGAGGAAACTCGTGCTGTGATATGGCAACCATCTGTCACTCAAAACGAGTGAGTTGTAATAAAAATTCATCCCCCCTACAATTGACACTAGAAGAGAACCTATCATTTAAGACCAGAATGTTTTTTTGTACCAGGCTGTAAACATGTTCATTTCTGCTGTGAAGTTGGACATTTTAACATGGGAGTCTGTGGGTAATAACACACGTGAATTACAAGTTTTGACACGTGTGGTAAACATTCCAACTTAAGACTAGTGGTTAAGACCTTCAAAACTCAGTGTGTAACATTGTTGGAAAAAACAGTTTGCTTTGGCATGTTTGTAGAGAAGATTGAAGCAAGGCGTCTGGACTTGTAGAGTTTTCTCTAAGAGGTTTCTCTGCTCATCCAAGCAGCTTCATCAGTTCTAACTGTTGGTGGGAAACATGGTTTATATGTTGTTTACAGACCTATGTGGGTGGGTCTGGGTAAAACTCACAAACAATAGCACTAAATGTTTCCATAGTTACCTGTGATGTTCTGGCTAACGACTATGAAACTGCCGGAGGGGGACTGGTTGACAGCCCTTTGTTCTTACTGTGAGTATGTGCAAACTTCCTGGGAATGGATGGAATCACTGCATTGTATGTGGTAGAAAGATGGTGTCTGAGGCCACCACCTCTGTTAAGGGAAGGTTTTTCCAGCTTAACATAGATGCTTCCTTAACTCCTCTTTCATACCACCTTTCCTCCCTGTCTAAAATGTGAACATTGTTGTCCTCAAAGGAGTGTCCTTTGTCTTTGAGGTGGAGGTGAACAGCTGAGTCTTGTCCTGAGGAGGTGGCTCTCCTGTGCTGAGCCATTCTTCTGTGGAGTGGTTGTTTAGTTTCTCCAATGTACAGATCAGAGCATTCCTCACTGCACTGGACTGCATATATCACATTGCTGTGTTTCTCCCTGGGAGTTTTATCCTTTGGCTGTACCAGTTTCTTTCTCAGGATTGTCCTCCAGTGGAGACTGCAACCTTAACACAGTGCCTTGGACGAAAAGCACTTGCAGAATGAAAGGCAGCATTCCAGAATGAAATTCAAAATTCCGGAATGAAAGGCAGAAATCCAGAATAAGTGGCAGCATTCCAGGATATAGACATCAGTATTCCGGAATGATAGGCAGAATTCCCGAATAACACTCTGTATAGTGGAACAGAAGTCAGCAAGACATCATTCTGGAATGAAAAGCATCCCAGAATGGAAGAAAGCATTCCCAAATGAAAGGCAGAAATCTAGAATGAGAGCATCCTGGAATAGACATCCATCCACCCACTCCATAATGATAGGAAGGATTCCGGAATGGTAGACAAAATTCTGGGATTAAACCCCTAACCCGACAGTGGCCTGTGATGTCATGGAAGCGTGTGTTCCAAAATGGAAGGCAACATTCCAGGACAAAAGTCAGCATAACAGAATGAAAAGCAGATTTGCGGAATGAAAGACACCATTCCAGAATGAAAAGCATTCCCTAATGAACGTCAAAATTTTGCAATGAAATGCAGAAGTCCAGAATAAGCGGTAGCATTCCAGTATAGACATCAGTATTCCGGAATGATAGGCAGAATTCCAGAATAACAGTCAAGTTAGTCAATAGGGCCGGTTAGCTCAATCCCCATACGGCCAATCTGTGTTTTCATTGTTGAAGCGTGGACATGCCTGTTTCACTTACTGTGTGCTGGTTGGTACATTGGACTCAAGGATTGGTTTTTGAAGACACTCCTCCAAGTGGTGTCTTCAGTTCTGCTACTATTCTGGTTGGGAATCTGAGTTATATGTGTTTAGGATCTCTGTGGGTGGATCTTGAAGGAACTCAGACTTTTAATCTGAGGGCCCAGGGTTCAAGTCCCTGTTCAACACTATATATTCCTAACCAGAAATCTTTGTACATATCTTTACCAATGTCAAACTAAGAAGAACATGTGCTTTGTGTTGTTCTTGCACTGACTGAAACATGAAAAAAAAGAGGTCACATGTGGCTCGTTGGTCTAGGGGTATGATTCTCGCTTTGGGTGCGAGAGGTCCTGGGTTCAATTCCCAGACGAGCCCTCATCTTTCAACTTCAGTAGATTGAAGGTCTGTCTTATGTTTACATGTATAGCAATTGTCTTTAACCCAAACAAGTTCATATTCCAACTTAGACCCTGTAAACAGCAGTCTGCTCAAACTCCTAGAAGCAATCTACAAATGATATTGTTTATTCAAGAGAAGAAGTCTTTGCACTGAGGACTAACGTCAGAATGCAGCACAAGGTCCAGGGAGAGCTGAGGAAGAAGTACAGGGGCTGTAAGGCAGGAGTGAAAGTAGAGGCTGCACGTAGACATTTTAAGCCAGCGATCCCCTCGG
Organism: Parambassis ranga; assembly: GCF_900634625.1. Classification (NCBI taxonomy): domain Eukaryota; kingdom Metazoa; phylum Chordata; class Actinopteri; family Ambassidae; genus Parambassis; species Parambassis ranga. The sequence continues at coordinate 2,288,050 of NW_021144778.1, forward strand.
CAATAATAAGGAATGTCAACTCACTACCGAATAAGATGGATGAGCTGTTTGCGCTGAACAATCAACAGAGTTACTGTGAGTGCAGCTTATACATCTTCACAGAGACGTGGCTCACTGATATGAAACCGGATGCTAACGTGGATCTACCAGGCTTTACTGCTGTGAGAGCCGACAGAGACACGAACGCTTGTGGGAAGAGCAGAGGTGGGGGGCTCATCACTTACGTGAATGAAGGTTGGTGTTGCCCAGGACATGTCTCAGTGAAAAAGGTACTGTGTTGTCAGGACTTGGAACTGTTAGCCTGCGGCCATATTACTTGCCGAGGGAACTAAGTCATGTGATCGTGCTCTGTGTTTACGCCCCACCGAGCGTGGACGCATCAGCTGCCTATGAGAAGATACACACAGTAACAGCAAGACTGCAGACAAAGCACCCCGAGGCGTTTATGGTCCTGGTTCACCTGCAGCCACAGTACACCCCCTGGTCAAAAGGATGTCTAAAACCACACGTTCAATCAGGAAGTGGTCAGCTGAGGCAGAGGATGGTCTGAGGGACTGCTTTGACACCACTGACTGGGATGTAATGCTAAAAACACATGTTGAGGACATAGGGAGCAGACTCACTGCACTCAAAAAACTGATTCAAGCCCCTCTTAGAGGTGAAACATTATTTTGTTTGTCTTATGAAAATGTTATTAATTCCAACAATACCCAAATATGTTTAGCAGATGTAACATAAATATATATTTGCTTTGACTCCCGTGGCCCTCTCAAACCGAATGAGTTCAACTAGCAGAGCAAGAGCATGCGCAGGAGATCAGCCTCTGTCCTACCCGCCATCTGCCTCTGCTTGAAACTACTGTTGGTAAGTTTTCTGTCTTCTATTCAATAAGTTTATTATCTTTATGTGAAACAATGTGCATGCCTTAAGATAAATGGACCTTGAGCTTAAGAAGAAGTGTCAGTCATTGTTCACATGGGGGTAGACAGGCTACAAGCAGCTAAGATTAGTTAGCATTTGTTGTAGCTAATGTCTATGGTCGTGTCATATAGCTGTCAGAGGTAAGTGGTGAACACGGTTAGTACTTGGAGTTTTCTACACAGGCACGTTGAATTCATCCTTAATACACTGAGAGCGCAGCTCGCCGCCAGCTAACGCAATCCAAAAGTGCTTTGCTTTACTTTTGTAGTGTAGCTGGCAGGCTAACGTTAGCCCAGAGCTAACGCTGTGTGCTGGCCTAAGCAGCACTTGTATGCAGGGGTACAGCCAGTGCTTAAGTGTAGTTAATGTGAAACAATACAGTCGTGATTTATTGAAGTGAAGCAGTCGGCATATTTTCGCGATATATTTTATTTTTATATATTTTTTGTCTGCTGGTGGGTGCCTGCTCCCCTGTGCATCAGGCTGGAACTGCGCCGTACGACACAGAGCAGGGGAGACCTGTAAACGTGCTGAAATGACTTTGTTTAGTAAAAGGAAAAGGTATAAATGTGTTCTATAGTAAGGGACCATTAAATGACTTCTGTTGTGATCTGGCGCTATAGATAAAAATAAAATAAAAAAGAACTCATTGGATGAACTCAGTTAAATTGTGGGAGACTTTTCCATCCAATAAATATGGGTAGCCCCAACTCAATGTGATGTATTTGAGTTGGACCAACATGATTTTTCCATGTTGGTCCAACTCAACCTAAAAAATACCTATTAAATGATATTTGATTAAAACGAGTTGAGATTTCAGATTAAAGTTTTGGGTGGACCTCAGAGGATTTTCAGATTTGAAATTTCATTGTGAAATTTGGGAGTGGCTGCTGCAGCATAACACCTTTAACATATTTATTACATGCATACCTCTAATATATAATCTCATCTTATGCTCTTAATGACTGTAGCTAATTATATACTTGGTAATCAATTACAGCATCTTGTTATTTGGTCAATGAGATCTGACTTCTTTTATTTTACAGGATGCTGTATGTGGATGTGTGCAGAGTGCAGTTTGGAACCAGGTACTTTTATGCATCTGCAGCTTATCATACACATACACCGCCTACATGCAGATGTACTTTAATACATGGATTATGCTACTACTAAATCACATTTTTACTTGTCCATGGTAATTAATGAATGTAAAATGAAAACTCACATTTCTTTATAGCTATTCAAGTCTGTGTGAGAGTAACTACAACTAACAATACTGTTTGTACTACTACTGTTTTCCAGGTGAATGATGACTTCTTGCAGATCACCAGAAAGCCGCTGCATTGAAGTTCATGGCCCAGCTGAACCACTTCTCAAAGAAGCTTCTGTAAGTTTCCCAGAACAAAGGAGGAACTTCAATATTAATGAAAGATTCACATGTTTATGTGATGCTCAGGATTGCATGTAACCTGAGTGTTGTGTGTTTGTGTTTTTTAACCCTATAGGAGGGCAGCTTACACGTTCTGAAGACAGGAGCCCAGCGATGTGGGGGTTTCATCCAACTTAATTTGGTATATTGAAATGCAAAGGTTTATGTCCTGGAGGAATGTTATGCACCTTACTGTTTCTATTTCTGCTGCATTTAAATAAAAGGACCTCAACCAGGTGTCATGTTTTTCTTAAGGGGTGGTAGGTTAATATAAAGGTAATTTTATAATAATAATTTTATTATATCTTTAGGTTGGACAAACACAAATAACTTTAATTACTAATAAACTAATGTACTTTATTTTAGCTCTATTTGACACAAATAAGTTGAACTAACTCAATCAAATTATATTTAATTGATATGTTTAGGTTGAGTTGGACCAACATGAAAAAATCATGTTGGTCCAACTCAAATACATTATATTGCATTAACGTACTTGTTTAAACAAATGAGTGATATTTAATCACAATAAATATACAGCAACAGTGATTAATGTGATTAAAATTTTAATCATGTGACGGCACTAGTTCAAACGTTTGCGTTCAAAGAACAGATGACCTACCAGTGGATGTCATGGTCATGGTTTTCTGCAGAAAGTCTTGTTCGTTTTCTAACATGGCAACCTTCTCCTTTAGAGTTTTCTGTCAACAGGCTCTTGTTCTGACTTTTGCAACCCTCACCTCTCATTAAAGTTGGTTTCCAATGATGTGTGTCTGGGTGCGTACACACTGCCCATAGTTACTGACGGAGCCACTGCGTCACACCCCAGCTGATACATGACCGCACCAGGTGACTGCTGCTATGACCTATGTTGGTTGTCAGCGTTCCTTCCATTCCATTACAGCAGCATGAAAACAAGGTCCTGAGCAGCATAACAATAGATAAAGTAGAAATAAAGACAATGTACAGATCAACCATAAGATATGCAGATATACAGATGAGAAATGTACAGAGATGTATTATGTCCTGTTATGATATCATGAAAAACTCTGAGTATTACACTGTAGGTGAGGATGTTATTGCACTAAGAGAAAAAACACTGTACTGTTTCCCCATCAGTGTCACTGGGTGTAAACATGGTGATAAAGTACAGAGGTTAGAGTACAGATGGACTGATGTTATACAGTCTGACCCCTGTCTGGACAAAAGTCTGTGGCTGAAGGAGCCACCCAAGGTCCCCACTGTCTCATGTTTTTATATTTAACTTATTTTCACAGCACTTCATTAGTTTGTCATAATCAGCCACCATGTACAGGTGCATCTCCAAAAATGAGAATATTGTGGAAAAGGTCAATATTATAAACTAATGATGTCACACTGTGATCAGATGATGAACTCAAAACACCTGCAAAGCAGACACAATCATGGGGAAGACTGCTGACTGGACAGATGTTGAATAAATAAAAAATAGTCAGCATGGTTATCCTCAGGAGCAATAATGGGAATATGACTCCCATCCATCACCCCTGCACACTGAGGGAACCTTGGGCACCAGTACAGCACCTCCCTGTGGATTAATCTGTACATTACAGGTAAGTGTCCCTGATCAGATGGCGGGTTACTGTCCCTAGCTGTCCTGAGGGTAAGCCAGTTCATCATCAGATTAGGGTCACTTCTACAATGGTGGTCCGTCAAATTGGCATGCTAACTGACATGCTAACATTTATTGGCTTGCAGCATGTTCCACCAACTGCACACAAGTGAGTTACCTTGGCTGGGCGCTCTTCTGCCTCAGGAGATGATTCCCTGGCCCTCTTCAGTCCAGAGGTGGATGGGGAGTCATCTCTGTCTTTTAGTTCGCACAAATACCTCCCTGAGGGACTTTGCCCGGCCGAGGTTTTTGTGTAAGGCGTAAAAACGCTCCTGTGTATCAATGTTATGACACATGAAGGAGGACACTGCCTCCTTCATGGTCGGATTGTTGTCCTCAAAGTTCTGTGGAAAAAAGACAAGCACAAGGCAACATCAGTATGGATCATAGGGCATTCAGGGAAACTGGGAGGGTATCTGAAACTTACGTAGGTAGCCACAGCACTGCGGATATCCAGAAGGGTGGGCCGTCCCTCCAGGCCCATTTCGGCCTGGAGGGACAATATTTTGTCATGTTTTTTGCTTCCCCCCTCCCGAGGGAGTTCAAAAACAACGAGTTTGTGGCAACCGCCCGGCCACGGAGCCTCAGCCAGCGCCTGAACCACTGAATTTCGTCAGGCTCCAGAAAAACCTGGGCCTGGCCGAATTTACGGCATGTTTTGTGGTCCAGGACCTGCAAGAAGAGCAGACACACAAAGACAGACCATTAGTTCTTTCTGAGGCTTTAAACTCATGGTAAATTCTTTTGCGGGCATCTTGAACTTACACTGACGAGGTAGCCCGTACTATCATCCCCCACTGCCCTTTCCACCTCCCTGACCCGGCCGAGCTGACCCGCATATGGGTGAGGACCCCGGTCCTGTGCACTTAGATGCAGGTCAGGAAGGCGGCCATGTACCCAAAGAACCGGTATCTTGTCACCGGATCTTTGGGTGCGGCCTTCTCCACGTTGTCTGTGAAAAGAAGAGAGAGAGAGATGCATTAGTAAGGCTAACTTTCAGTTCATACGATTAGACTGATGAAGTATGTGTAGTATGTGAAGCTGGGATTGTGTGTGTGGAGTCTAGCATTACCCAGCAGTGAGGGAATCCTGTCTCTGGCCAGGTGGATGCAGGTCCCGAGCGCCTCCCGGCTCACCAGCTGCTGTTGTTTCCGAGCCTTCACGGCAATCTGGTGCCCCAGGATCGTCCTGTTCAGGTCCCTGTACATTTTTTTGAGGTACCTGAACAGGACGACCACATCCTGTGCCTTGAGCCGGCTGTGCTGCGGAGGGGTGTCTCGCAAGTACTCCACAAAGCCAGTGGCCTGGCCGATGTAGAGTGCCACGGTCACTGGCGACATGTGTCGGGGTGAAAATCCCCTTGTTTCCTTCTGATCACCCCCTGAATTAGTTTGTAAGGAAGGAGCGGATAAATTCTGGTCTCAAAATTATAATTTATTAAACAATGAGGCAAATTCTGAGTCGCAGAGCTCTGGGTTGTTGCACACAAAGAACCAAACAAGAACAACACAAGAACAGGACAACCAACAAGAACAAACAACCACACAGCAACAACGAACAATGCAACAACAACTGGACATGGAATTCACACATTGATATACCCCGTGGGCGTTCCTGCCTGCCGGCCCACAGGGGCATCTACTGCCCCCCTGCAGACCCTGGTTCATACAGCAACTAGACCATTAGTGTTTACTGCCAAATAAGGTAAAACTTCAATTCCTCAAATCTCATAGGTTGTGAGTCCGATCTGGGGGTGACCATAAAACTGGGTACTCAGGAGAAAAACACATTCCTTTAGAATCTGGCTTTTATCAGGTCAAAGGTGCTGCTGTCCTTAGTCTGAATTTATGACCATCTCGTACCAACCGGAGCTCTCTCCAGAGAACAGAAAAACAACTGATCTCATCTGCCACAGCCTGAACTGCAGCAACGTTATATGACATACTATGAAATTACTTATTAATACATTCAGTATCCGCAAATTACTTTGATTTTCTATAAAACTTCCTAACACATAAACACTTATGAAAATCACATTATTAAGCGATAAACACATATAAACATGAAAACTTATATATCTGAACACACTGCATGTTAACACCATGCAGAAAAAATTCTTTCACCCAACAATTCCCTCTTTTGAGCTCTTATAAGAGCTCACAACAAATCTTCCTCGTCGTCACCTGGCACGGGCACCTCTGCTGCCAGCAGAGGCATCTGATATGAAGGAGAATGAAAACCTGAATCCTGCTTTTCAATTGCTGACACAATTAACCTGTAACCTAAACAGTGCACACAGGGAATATAACAACAACAACCACATATAGTCAAAATACCCAAGAATGCTGCAAAAAAAGTGATTAGTGACATACCATACTACCGCCTTCCAGGGTCCCAGCACCCTAATCAGCCAGTCGTCCAGGGGGTTATCTATCCCTGAGTGCTCATGCAACGTACTGGAAAGAGTTCTCAAACCTTCTAAAGCTTTAGTGACCTTACCGTCGGGAGCAGTGTTATTGGGAATGAAAGTACAACACATTTCATCAAACATAGCACATACACCTCCTTTCTCTGCCAATAACATATCCAAAGTCATCCGGTCCTGTACTGAAATCAAATCCCCATGCATCGTCTGGATATAATGGGGCAGGTTCAGTGTACAGGTGGGGCCTCGCTGATGCACAGGCAACACAATCTGACATATTTTGCTCCCTCACCTGTTTTACCATCCGAGCCAAATATTATCATCCTCATAACCAGTAGATAACGCTAATACATCGAACGGGGTGAGCTTATGGACTACAATGTCGGGTTGGGAGTCCCAACATTGGCCAGGCACTCCGGAAGATTTAACATAAGGGTTGTGGTCCAGGCCAGTAATTGATAACATAATGGGATTCTGCGTGCAGCTCCAATCTCTTTGTATATGGAAATACCCACTGAACAAGATCCGCCCGCCTGAGGTGGTTTTAGCTTTTTTAGGTGCCCAATTTGTGTGCTGCCACCCCAATCCACAAACTTCTCCATACTGTCTCCACGACACATTATATCCCCCGCAGTTGATTACTGCGCACAAATCAAAGATAAAAGAGAACTCTGAACCCTTATAGTAGTCTAACTCTATACCTCCCCTGTTTCTCACACATACATCTCCTCCTGTCCCTGGTGCTCTCCTCACCCTGCGTGTGCTGGGCCCTGGATTTGACTTACCATTGGATCCTGGAAAACTGACAAAATACGTACACACGAAATTATGTTACACAGAAAAAGTCAAAGATACACTAACTACAGACATGAAAACACAAGCTCCCAACACCCTCCAGTTACCCCACAGTCCCATCTTGTCAGCCGGAGTCTTCTTGACACAGGAACTAGAACCTCTGCTCCTGAAACTTTAGACCTTCCTCTCGACAGCTGACCTTACTGATGACTGTGGTTCGTTTCCTGGTGGGGTGATGCGCTTAACTTCGCCTATCACCCTTAGTTGGAGTGATGCGCTTAACTTCGCCTATCACTCTTAGTCCCACGCTGATCCTGATGATTGCTCATGTATGTGTATTCACCGTCTCATCCTCTTCAACCAAGTAGGGTAGACTACCTACTGGTCACACTCCTGGTTTCAGGGGATTATTCTGCCCCTTTTATTTTATCCTCCTCCTGCTCCTTTTAATGTCGCTCAGCGTTCTCCCTGGTTCTGTAGCTGGGGTGCACTGGCTCCAGTGATACCAGGTGTCTCCTTTGCCTTTCAGCCACACCGCGTGGGAGGTGCGCTCCACCACCTGGTAAGGACCTGTCCACCTTGGCTCCGACCACTTTCTCTTTATCACCTTCAGGAGGACCCACTCAGCTGTGTGTGGCTCCTTCTGGACTCTCCATCTCTCCTTTCTCCTTTAATACAAATACTAACACCAAAGCTTTAAATTCATTATATTATGGTTTATATTAATACCATACTGCATACTTCTTCAGTCTCAGCCGGCCAGCTGGTCCAGGAAACTGTCGACCTGTAAGAAGCTCATAGGGTGTACATTATATGGCGTTATTAACAGAACATCAATACAATAGATAGTACTTGAACCCATATAAATTTGGTCTGTGCACAGATTTTAGCCAATTTTTGTTTTAGGTTGTAGTTTCATCCTTTCCACTTTTCCCTGTAACTATGATTGATATACTGCACCATACCTATGTTTTAGGCCTAAAGTCTGCTCCACCTTTTCCAAGTCTAAACTCTTAAAATGAGATCCATTCTGGGAATCCATGCTGTGGAATGTAATAGTTAATCAAACAGTTTATCATCCGGTTTAAAACTCAAATACATTAATCCTGTCTCACCCTCTTTTTTCTGAAACAGAACACCATTCACAGCTCCACCTGTTTCAGAAACATCAAGATAAAATGGGACTAAGTGATCTAGGAGAACCAGATCATTATAGAAGTTGAGACAATGAAAGAGACAAGAGTACAGGAGGCACAAAACCTACATCAGTAAATGATGAAGACCAGATGTTATGTGGTAGTGTGGCTAACATCTCCTGAGCCTTATTATGCCTCTACTGTATGAATGGCAACCTAATAAGCTTTAAAGGATGAAGAATTCTAAACACCTATCCTCTGTGCCTATTTATTAGAAATAGCTTTACATTTCTTAACCATGGAGCTTAATTCTATAATATTATGTGTGGTACAATTACTAAGCAAACAAGTGGCACACTATTATCTGCCATTTTGAGCCATTTAAAACTGTTCTGGTGTTAACTATACGTCAGCAGCTACTCCCTCCTCAGTCACAAACAATTTATCTGCTGTGATGGACCAATGTAGTCCCTCTCATTAGGAGGTAGAACCTCTCCTGATAGAAGAGATCCTCACACCTGTCATAGAAGAGAATAACCTACAGGGATCAGTGGACAGCCTATAGAGTCAGAAAGACATTATCCAGGGTTTCCACAGCTGGAATAGACTGAGGAGACCGCCCCCTTAAGGAGACTCAGGTAAAAACGAGTCCAGCAGATATCTTCACAAGACATCTGTATCATAGTGGTTCTCATCAGCCACTGTCCAGCTACTCCAACACTCTGGAAGCATAAAAAGTCTGTCCAGTAAGAAAAGTCACTATTAATCCATCTGGGGAGCACATAATGGAGGTTCCAGTCTCTGGGCATCAGATTCACTGGTGATGAGCTGGAGCGAATGAAACAATGTCTGTGGTGCTGCTAACACAGTTTCACAAGTTCTGTGAATGGCAAAGGTTTCCCAAAAGAAGCCAACCGACGAAATGATTTGAGATGCCGGTGTGATCTTTGACAGCCATTTCCCTGGGGAGGATACCAGGGAGCCCCTTGAGGTCACTGACGGGGCTGCTTGTAGTGACAGTCTCTTTCCCAGTGGCCAGGTTTTCCACAATAGAAGCAGTCGCCTCCACTCAAACCGCTGTATCCACCCCTTCCATGCCCCCCTCCCCCACGGCCACCCTCTTTTCCCCTCCAGTTACCTCCTCTATGATATTGACCCCACCCACCATGATAGTGGGGGCGGGTGACCCAAGATGGGGTTAAATACATATCAAGATTTCCCACAACTGGGGACTGTGGCTGAGGCGGGGGAGCAGGCTGAGGCTGAACCACCCTCTGTGATGCAGGGGTGTATTTCTTCATTTTCCTCTGATATGCTGCTTTCTTTCTAGCTTGAGCTAACTGCAGCTTTAATAATTGTGTCTGCAGCCTTTTCATCTCCATGGTCTCTGTGTCTGTGTGTAGATTCATATGGTGTACAACATGTCTCTTCCAAGCAACAGAATCACTTCCTGGTAAATCAGGGTCATTTTTCTGGGCCTGCTGAAGCAACAGGGGAAGCCCCTCCTCTGTTGCCTGTCTGTACCAGTGCTGCTGGGCACCAGGTTGACTAGAGTTCACTCCTGTCTGTGTGTCTGTTACTCGCCCCCTCCCATCAGGGACAATCATGATGGGGTACATCCCAGGAAGTGGGGTCTGAGGCGAAGCAGAAGCTACAGCAGAGGCTGGTGAATAGGGAAAACGGTATCTCCGCCCCCTGAGTTCCCTCGCTCTCTACTTCCTGTTTAATGTCAGTGGTACTACCAGACTCCTCACAATCATCATCTATGCAGCACAGATATGCCTGAATAGAATCTTACGTCTCTCCTCATCAGCCTGCACTGCCTCCTTCAACTCAACTGTCTCTAACACTAATAATCTAATAATCTCCTCCTTTCTCTCTCTCTCTAGTTTAACTCTATTCTCCACTGTTGCAATCACACTTTTTAGTGGCTTTTTATCATCTCCTTTCACTCCCTGTCCTGTCATTGCTGTACACACTGCTGCTTCCATCTTAGCTGCAGCCTTCTGTTGTCCCTCTGGTCCTGCCTGTCCGCAGCAACGGCTCAACATCTTACTCATCTGTTCATCAATTGTCTTCCACGTAGACATGATTACCACTCACCAAATCCTTCTTGCGTACCTGCTGTATGTTAAAAATGTACCTTCTATATGTGCCTTCTTCTATCCCTCACTGTGACTCTGGCAACAGAGTCACACACCTTCACTTAAACACACTTTCACACACACAGACACTCATTCAACCTACAAACACACACACATAGGCCTACACACACACACTCACTTCTCCGACGGCACGGAGTAAACACCTTTCCTCGACGGCGCGAGGTCAAAACAATTAAACACAATTTTCAATACATAAAACACAACTTAAACCATAGGCTATATATTTTCTTCTCTTTTCTCTTTTCTCGTGATCCTTTTTTTTGTCTTTATTATTTTGTGATCACTGTGACACTTTTCCTCTGTGTGACCCTTTTTTTTATTTTTTAAGCTTTAGGCGGTCATCACTGTCGTTTCAGGGGTCATCAAATCCCACGGGCTTTCAACCGAGCTTTATCTATATTTGCGTCCAAATATAGCGGGGGATGCCACTCCCAATGACATAACGCTCATTCACGTTATTGTATTAACCCTTTTTTATTCTTTTTATTTTTAATTGGTTAATATCTCTCTCAGTGTCACTTTTCCTTTTTCTCTTTTACTTCATCTCATTTTCTCTTTTACTTCATCTCATTTTCTTTTACTTCATCTCATTTTCTTTTACTTCATCTCATTTTACTTCACTTATTAAGACTTACAATCTGCCTCTTACAATTTGAACTCTAAAACACCGTACCCATCCCAGTGACTACTTAATTTAGATTGTCCAATGTGCAGAATTTTGATTAAACAGGTATCTGCTTACCTTGTTATTATTGGCCAGCCAGTAGTCACTCCGTCAGGCAAGATGTCATTTGACCCACACTCCTTCGAGTCCCTGTTCGGGCGCCAAATTGTCGGGGTGAAAATCCCCTTGTTTCCTTCTGATCACCCCCTGAATTAGTTTGTAAGGAAGGAGCGGATAAATTCTGGTCTCAAAATTATAATTTATTAAACAATGAGGCAAATTCTGAGTCGCAGAGCTCTGGGTTGTTGCACACAAAGAACCAAACAAGAACAACACAAGAACAGGACAACCAACAAGAACAAACAACCACACAGCAACAACGAACAATGCAACAACAACTGGACATGGAATTCACACATTGATATACCCCGTGGGCGTTCCTGCCTGCCGGCCCACAGGGGCATCTACTGCCCCCCTGCAGACCCTGGTTCATACAGCAACTAGACCATTAGTGTTTACTGCCAAATAAGGTAAAACTTCAATTCCTCAAATCTCATAGGTTGTGAGTCCGATCTGGGGGTGACCATAAAACTGGGTACTCAGGAGAAAAACACATTCCTTTAGAATCTGGCTTTTATCAGGTCAAAGGTGCTGCTGTCCTTAGTCTGAATTTATGACCATCTCGTACCAACCGGAGCTCTCTCCAGAGAACAGAAAAACAACTGATCTCATCTGCCACAGCCTGAACTGCAGCAACGTTATATGACATACTATGAAATTACTTATTAATACATTCAGTATCCGCAAATTACTTTGATTTTCTATAAAACTTCCTAACACATAAACACTTATGAAAATCACATTATTAAGCGATAAACACATATAAACATGAAAACTTATATATCTGAACACACTGCATGTTAACACCATGCAGAAAAAATTCTTTCACCCAACACATGCCCATCCTGGCCTGCTCCTTCTCCTTGAATTCCCCATCATGAATCTCAGGCACCACCACCTCGACCTCTGCCGGCACCGCCACACCCTCATTAGATGAGATGATTTTGGCCGCCAGCTCCCGGCAGTTGGTGCAGGCCGTCCCTGCCTCATCCTCCCTGGCCTGCAAGTCCAGCTCTGATACTATGGGCGGCCACGGTGCCGAGAGCTTCAAATCAAATCAAATTAAATTAATCAACTTTATTTATCCCGGGGGAAGTAGGGGGGGGGGGGTATTATACATGGCAGAATAGGCATGAAAAAAAATGTGCAGTTACTCGTGGTCTGCGGTTGTGAGGCCGGTTGGATGTACTGCCATATTCTCTGAAACGCCTTTGGAGACGGCTTATGGTGGAGAAATGAACATTCAATGCACGAGCAACAGATCTGGTTGACATTCCTGCTGTCAGCATGCCAATTGCACGCTCCCTCAATGCCTGTGGCATCTGTGGCATTTTGCTGTGAGACAAAACTGCACATTTCAGGGTGGCCTTTTATTGTGGGCAGTTTGAGGTACACCTGTGCACTAATCATGATGTCAGATCAGCATCTTGATGTGGCACACCTGTGAGGTGGGATGGATTATCTCAGCAAAGCAGAAGTGCTCACTATCACACAATATTACAGATTTGTGAACAATGTTTGAGAGGAATGGTAATATTGTGTACCTGGAATGAAGTTTAGATCTTCAAGTCCATCTCATGAAACATGGGAGCAAAAACAAAAGTGTTGCGTTTATATTTTTGTTGAGTGTATTATCATCATTAACATAGCTCATATGTCTGCTTCTACTTGATGCCTGTTGACATCAGACAAATACTGGGAGAAAGGCTGCAATCTGAAATTAATGCAGCAATGCAGGTGGCCTAGATTGAATCCTTTGACTTTTTCTGTGGTTTCCTTTGTTTACAGTCGTGCAAGTCATGTGACTTTACTTATGCAACATGTATGATAATGTTCTGTCTCCTCTCATTTCCAGACGTGCAGCCAAAAACATGTGCAGTGATGATATGTGACGGTATCATCATGGTCTTAGAGAGAAGAGCTGAGTGTTCTGATCTGTGGATGCTTGTGTCTCTTCTCCCCTGTAGTTTCCTGCTTGTTGCTCCGTCACACGCCCTCTGCTGGTGAGCCGCGTCATTACACACAACCGCTCATGTAATGAGGTGAATTTATAACTTTTGACTTTATGTGGAGGAGGGATTGATATTGGAATGAGGAGGCTGCAACCTGCGATGGCACCACTAGATGTCAGCTTTTCACAGCATTGGTGGTTCAGTGGTAGAATTCTCGCCTGCCACGCGGGAGGCCCGGGTTCGATTCCTGGCCAATGACCCTTTTAAGGAACATGTGACGGGACATATATTCACCTTCACATCTATGCTGTTGTTCAGCATGTTGTTTTTATATGTGTTAACAGACCTATCTGACTTCTGTTAACATCACTGTGACACACACACAGAGGCACTACACTTCACAGACGAGCTTCAGTGGTACAGTGCACATCACATTTGAAACAAGAGCACTTACCATCACTGGTAGTGAAGGTGTCACAGGAAGAATTACTGAGATGTTTTACCTTTAGAGCCTTTTTATAGAACACACTCATTTGATTTAAATTAAGAATGTTTGTTGGTGCAGTAGCCAGCATGAGCACTGTAGATGTCTTTATTTAAAGAAGAAAAAGAAAAAAGACCATGTTTCACCTCTTTCTGAGCCTCGTTAGTGCAGTAGGCAGCGAGTCAGTCTCATCATCTGAAGATTGTGACTTCAACCCTCACAAGGGCACTAACGACTGGCTAATGACAATGAAACTGCCGGAGGGGGACTGGTTGACAGCCCTTTGTTCTTGCTGTGAGTATGTGCAATCTTCCTGGGGATGGATGGAATCACTGCATCACTGCAACAGGGTCTTGAACCCTGGACCCTCAGATTTGAGTCTGATGCTTCCAATACTTCACTAGTACACTTCATGTAGAGCAGTGAGTCCTGATTGACTTGCGATTGACCCTTTATACAAGGGGGATTAGCTCAAATGGTAGAGCGCTCCAGCCTGCTTTTTTAGAGGGAGGGTGTAGCTGGATGGATGAGGATGGATGGATGATGTAGTGGACTCCCACCCAGCAGATCAAGTCCCAGAGGTTACAGCATCATTTATTAGCTGAGTTTCCCCTCAGGGAAGCTGCTGTTTACAAGCTGTTTAAAGTATTCTTCCCAACACTGTTAGTAACATACGACACCAGCAGATGGAAAAAACAGGCATTCACCTGGCAGTCCCCAAACACAGTGGAAATGAAATATGAAGGAGACAGACAAAGTAATACACTGCAATGGAACTGAGAGGAGGAACTACAGCTGAGTGAGCATACGATATAGAAGCTAGGGTACCGTTTCACCACAAACCAATGTATATGTTCTGGGCAACAGCATTTATAAAATATGCCTATTTCATGTGCATCAGATGGCATGGAGCTCCTTCACTCTGTTGGCTGTTGGTTTCTTGCTTCTCTCTTTAAACAGCTTGTAAACAGCAGCTTCCCTGTGGGGAAACTCAGGTAATAAGTGATGCTGCATCAGCTCTCACCTGTTTACAGCTCTGTCCCTTCATCCCTTCCTAGCAGACTTCACTCACATTCAATCTCTAACGATGGGCCGTCGTTACTAGTACTAACTAGTCCTGCACATGGCCCAGACACACTTTCTGGTTGTTAACTGTATAGTATATTTAAATAATTAGTTTCATGTTTACTTAATATTTTGAAGTGTAAAAATGTTTCACCAAAGACGTTGAGTAGAGCCTGCTTATTGTTTTTAGAGTGTATATCAGTTCACTGTGCAGCATAGTGCTCATGAAAAGTGAGCTGCTGACACATGGAGTTTAGGGAAAACATTGAAATGCATTTTCACACAGGTTGGTTTGGTCCACTGACCAGTGGACACAGCATACTCTGCTGTAAACACCCCAGATGGGACTCGAACCCACAATCCCTGGCTTAGGAGGCCAGTGCCTTATCCATTAGGCCACTGGGGCTGATATGATCTGTATCCACTGCACATTTTTCCATCCATGAGATCGCACGTTTCTCTCTCGTCAACGATCCTGAACTGCTCGACTTCTTCTACATAATAGCTGTCAAGGAAACAATAGCTTAGCATTATACAGTGAGATGGTGTGGATGTGTTGTGTTATGTTTTTTTGTCATTGTTAAAAATGACTCTAATTTGTATCACATATTTTGTGTGAAACCATATACCTGCCATTGCCAAGAGTCAAGGATGCAGATATGAAGGAGAGCATCAAGTTCTCTCACTATCAGATCATCAATGGGAACCTTGTCCCCCATAAACTTTAAAAAAAAAAATCACAAGTACAATAACAATGTCATATATAAATATTTTTTAATTTCACTGCATCAAATTGTTTTTAAAATAACTTCAGACGTAATTAGACATTGAACATTTTTTTTTTCTTCTTTTGAAATATTTTTTAACATTTTAAGGCAATTACTGCAGATGACATCATGACGCATTTTGCAGACATGGGCCCCACATTTGGCACAGTGTGCCCCACATTTGGCACAGTGGCTCCACACACGTCTGCGCTGGAAGCACAAAGTGCACTGCTTGCGGCTTTTAGATGGCCCTGGCCCTTCTTTTTCTTCCTCTTCTTCTTCTTCTTTTCCTTCTTCCTTCTTCCTGAAGGACCAGGTTTTCTGGCTGTTCCATGCAGGATCGACAGCCACAAAGAGTACAAAAGCATTGAAGCAAGACATGTCCAGCATGTGATATAAAATGCACGTTGGCCCTCTCGGTGTCTTGCGCCGGCACGAGTATGTACCACACATCTGAAAAAGAAATGCTCAGATGGTTTGAATACATTTACACACAACCTTCTTATTATGAAAAAGAGTCTGAAATCTTCCAATAATATGTAAAATATGGAATACAATTGAATAAATAGTATGGCTATATCAGACAATCACAATAATACATAATAATACTACATACAAATGTATTTACTTAACATGTACATAAGTAAATAACTTGGGTAATAATTGATATGTTGCTTACCTGGTCCAGGTGGTCCACAGCTCCTTTGGCTTTGCTGTAGTCCAGGATGATCTGGGGCTTTAAATTACCAGACTCCTGGAATACTGGCTCCCCGTGTTTTGTACTGAGGAGGACCACTTTTTTGGGACGTCTTGGCTGCAAAAATGACCCTCCCTGTTGTTTCATCCCAGAGGCTCTTCATGGACTCGTGTCTGGACCAGTACACGCCGCCCAGGATCAGCAGCCCCAGGAATTCACACAGCTCCTCAAGATCCGCATCTCTCCATTGTGGCACTGAATGTCTTCAATGCTTTTGCTTTTGAAAGGTCCACAGCTGCGTGGTAGCGCTGCAGTGTCTCTCTGAGTCTTTCTTTGTGTCTTTGCTTCTTTTTAACGTCCCGGGCAGGAGCAGGTGAGTGATCGCAGTTCCGCCGACGTCACAGGTTGAGGAAAAAAAGGGCAATCGGGCAGTTCAACACAAATTTTAGAATTCAAACTTAAATGTTTCTAATCCATCACCAGAACACTGAGGATCTATTCATCTATTGGACATTGGTAGTAGGCATACTTCTGAATTGCGTGGGAGCTGTCCTGCTGTACCGAAATGTTTGGAAAAGCCGCTGCTGGCAAATTGGCACTACCACTAAGCATGGACACAAAACAAGACACTGGGCTCATGGGACCTCGGATCTCAGAATTACATCAGAAGATGGACCGGATGGAAGGGCTGATCTGCAACATTTCAGCCCGCTCCGGAGAGGGCTGGAAGCGGGTGGATAACATCGGAAGACAGTCTGTGCTCCTATCTGACTCCTGTGCAACTGCTATCTCCCGTCAAGGACAACTGGTGAACTGCCTGTAAACATCTTGGCGGTCTCAGTCATACTATCGCACACACTTCTCATGGAACTGACGCACATACATTCCCCTCCCTACCCCTCCCTTCCTTCTCGTCTGCCTCCGTATCTGTTGTTTTCTCCCCCCATCCTCTGTTTCCATGAAAAAATTCCACGTTACCACGTGTACTGTAATCAAGGGTCAATGTCATTATGTGATTATATTGTTTGTATGTACCGCAATCTGCAAATGTATTTTTGAGAGCCAAAAGGGCGCCTTGAACGGTCGCCCTGGTGCTTTCAGTGCACTCTTGCACTAGACACCACAATAGCTTTAATTTGCACATACAAATACTACTGTTTACTGCTTACTTTTGCACTTCAGCCACTTTACAGTCTGTTTACATTGTTCATGGACATTTGGATAGTTATAACATTTATGACTTGATAACCTGTACATACTTAATATTTTATATTTTATTTGTATCTATTCTCTATTCTATTTTACTGTGTCTTATATTTCAAGCTGCTCTCTTAGAGACAAATGAAAAATTTTCTGAATCTGAATCTGAATCTGAACAATATGTGAGAGACCAGAACTGTGGGTCTTCAGAAACAACACTGACGGCTGTGTGTTGCAGAAGTTCTCTAACAACACTGCGATTGTTGGTTTCATCACTGACAACGACGACGCAGAGTACAGAGGACTGATGCAGAACTCTGTGGACTGGTATCAGCGAAACCACCTCCTGATCAATGCAGGACTTCCTGTGCGTTTTAGAGGATACCTCCAAGAGACTTTTTTTTCTCGTCTAGAGGTGATACGTATGTGTACCAATTTTCATGTCTGTAGGTCAAACGGGGACTCAGATCTCATTCCAGGGGGCGCTGCTGAGCCATGTGGCCACGCCCACATATGACGATTTGGGGGTTTTAAAAGGTGCACAGGGGCTGATGTCATGATAGAGTAAGAGGCAGGTAGGATGAACAAATCAAGAAACACAGCAGCTTTCTCTATGGTGGCGAAGGGTCAACTTCATGATAGTTGCCCCGCCCACACGGTGTAACATGCATTTATGCTTGCATTTCAGAATCAGAATCAGAAATACTTTATTGATCCCAGGGGGAAATTGCTTTCATTCCAGGTGCTCCATGTATACTCAAAAAACAGGTTACAAATATAAAAAAAGGTAAAGTAGTAAGCGTAAACTAAAAATAAAACCTAATAAATTCTAAACATTAATAAACATTCAGTTTAAATCCAGGCTCTCGCACGTTTCGTGCTTGGGCCCTAATAAAGTAAAATAAAATCTTAATCACAGCTTCCTTAATACGAGCTGAACTTCATAGCTATAGCTTCATAGCTGTAGTTTCAGCAGCCAGTTTAATACCGTTCATGTCTATATTTGATATAACAGACACGATGACCATCCTTTAATGCTTTTGTTGCTTTATTACTTGAACTTTTGTCGCTGAGCTCCGATGCTTTTTGATGAAGCATTTTAGCAACAGACTGTTGCACTGTGTCCGTCTTTATTGTGATGACAGCTCCTATTTCTTCACACTTTAGATGTTCCTAAAAGTAGAGTGTGCATCACACACTGTACAGTATTTATCAAGTATTATTGTTCCTCCAGTGCACCATTTCTTCTGTATAATTATTATTAGCAGTTATTACTGAAGATCGATGCCCCTACAAATATTCAAACTTACTGTAAATTCAGTTGTAGGCTGATTCATCACTGTCATTTCTCCATTGTTGTTGATGGATAACCAACTTTAGATATTTTTAATGAACAATAAATGCCCTGAAGCTCTGAAGTGTATTGTTTTTACACTGCACACCTGGTTTGGATCTTACAATGGTAACCTAAACATCACAGGAACTATACAAGAACAACCTCATGGAGGCTTCAGTGGTGTTTGTAATAAAACACTATCCTTCTTTTTTCACAAACAGTACAATACAGCACATGTGACGCCACAATGAGCAAAGCAGAGACCGCAGACCACGTAACACGGCGTTACTATGCTGGAAAAAACGTGTCTGCCTGTGAGCTTCTGTTATGTACTGTAGCATCCTAACTTCCATCCTTACAAACCACCTGTCCTCTGTTTAAAATGTGGACATTATTGTCCTCAAAAGACTGACTGTCCTTTCTCTTTGAGGTGAAGATGGACTGCTGAGTGTTGTCCTGTGGATGTGTCTCTTCTGTCCTGTGCTCTTTACCTGTGGGGTGGCTGTGGGTTTTTATTGACTAATAACATATCAGTTCTAGAATGATGTGTGTGTGTTTGATGTGATTTGATGTGTGTGTTTATCTGGTTTTAGGGGTCAGTGTGTGTTCATCCATACGCGGCCGCCTGTGTTGATGTAAATGTGTGTGTCCTGTCAGCCATGATCATGCTGAGACAGAATAATGCTGGAAAAAGCTCCCAGCTGTTAGACCTGAAGGTAAAGCTGCATGCTGTTGTGGTTTCTCTGAGTGTAGGATCACAAGACTTCTGCTGTTTTATGTTGTGTGTGTTGATCACGATCAGTGATCAATTCAGAAGTTAAAAGAAAAAGGCGTGGTGGCCAAGTGGTAAGGCGTTGGTCTCGTAAACCAAAGATCATGGGTTCAATTCCCATCCATGCCTTCAAAGATCTGTAGGAGGTTCCTTTTAAAGAAAGACAAAACCCATTGAGAGTAAAAACTATAGACAGAGCTTCCGTGATGTCACCCATTTGTTTCTGAAGAGCCGTTCTGAGGCTCGTGGGAGCCGCCATGTTGGAAGCATCACGTCCGCCAAAAACTCCAAATACGTACAAAGAGGGGGAGCACGAGTGGAGTTTGGGGGCGGGCGATCATGAAAGCAGGAAACTCGCATTGTTATATGTCAGCCTTCTGCTGCTCAAGTGGCAACGCCTATAATTATGCAGAATTTTAAGTCCGAATATAATTAAAACGAGTAAGTTATATAAAAAAAATCCCCCCCATACAATTGACACTAGAAGAGAACCTATCATCTGAGACCAGAATGTTTTTTTGTACCAGGCTGTAAACATGTTCATTCCTGCTGTGAAGTCAGACATTTTAACATGGGAGTCTATGGGAAATGACTCGCTTTTGGAGCCAGCCCCCAGTGGTTGCGGCATGAATTACAAGTTTTGACACTTCCGCATGGGCTTCAAGTTTGAACCCCGAAGGTTGCCGCCTGACAACACCACACAAAACAAAGACGTGTTAAACTGTGTGATCGTTGGCTGGAAGCACTGCTTCATGAACCTGTGTTTACTGTTCATTAAGCTTAGAGAAGTTTCAGGAGTATGTTTGAGGAGTAAACTGATTCAAGTCCTCACAACAAGTGTATTTCACTGCACAAACACACACTCAGCTGATGTGTCCCAGGAAATGTCTTTTTGTCTGACGTATTAGAAGATTCTAGATTCTAGATTCAACAACTAGACAATTAACCCCTGCTGAGACCCCCACAGGGTTTCTGTGGCTGTATCTCCCTCATTCTTCATCCTATGTGGATGAAACCTTACAGTCATGCTGAACATTTGACTCACAGCTGATATGCTGAAATGCTACAGACACTGCGCCACCTACTGGCCAGAGGACCTGTCTTTTGTTTAGGGGCCTTAAACAATTTCCCTCTGGGATTACTAAAGTACCTAAAATAAAAAAAAAATGTAAAAAAATTTCCCAGAATGCGTAATTTAATCCAAGTCTTCAAAATGGTGGAACAAACATTTCACACATTTCATTTCAGATCCTTTATTGTTCTGGAAAGAAAACCAAAACAAAGTCCTGACGTCCCATTACAAATATCATGGCAGCTGTTCATCCCTCTCCTGACGGTTCTCTTCCACCTCCAGCTTGTCCACACTTTCCGAGCTTTCCGAGCACATGTGACACGCGTGGTAGATAGGTCGCTAATTCCAGACAGGCACACATGGCTCGTTGGTCTAGGGGTATGATTCTCGCTTAGGGTGCGAGAGGTCCCGGGTTCAAATCCCGGACGAGCCCTGATGTGTAACTTTATTTCATTGGAGACAACTCCTTGTTGTTGACTCTTTTCAGTTCCTCTCTAACTACCACACAGCTTTACAAAGCTAACAAAGTTCTATTCAGACTCATCCCAATCCAGAGCAGTTGTTCCACAGTAACACCTGCAGGAGGACGTCATCACCCAGTATGTGACCTGCACTGTGAGCTGTAAGGTCTTATACAGACAGGTGTGTGTCTTTCCTCATCAAGTCCAATCAGTATCATCAAAGACAGCTGGACTCCACCACTAGATGTCAGCATTGCACAGCATTGGTGGCTCAGTTCAGATTGAGAGAATGCAAAGAGTGTGCAAAGCTGTCATCAAAGCAAAAGCTGGCTGCTTGGAAGAATGTCAAACATCAAACATATTCTGCTTGGTTTAACACTGTTTGTTCACTACATCATTCCACATGTGTTCCTTCATAGCTCTGATGTCTTCAGGATGAATCTACAATGTAGAAAGTCATAAAAACAAAGACAAACCACTGAGTGACTTTTGACTGGTACATTTAAAATGTCATCATATGTCCTAACCAGCAGGGGGAGCACTGATCATAAACTCTCTGTCTCACCTGTTATTGTCATGTGTTTTTATGGAAGATGATGCTGACTGTTGTTTTCTTGCTTCTCTCTGTAAACAGCTTGTAAACAGCAGCTTCCCTGAGGGGAAACTCAGTTAATAAATGATGCTGTAACCTCTGGGACTTGATCTGCTGGGTGGGAGTCCACTACATTATCCATCCATCCTCATCCATCCAGCTACACTCTCCCTCCTAAAATGCAGGCTGGAGGATGCGGGCATCGATCCTGCTACCTCTCGCTTGCGCTTACTGCATCGCGCTAGTCGAGCCAAAGTAAGCCCAAAGTAAGCCCACATTAGCCAATCACGTTCCTTTCCCTGGGCTTACTTTTGACCAATCACGTTCCTTTCCCTGGGCTTACTTTTGACCAACCAATCGCGTTCCTTCACTGTGGCTTACTTTTGACCCTTCCTCGTGAAAACGGTAAGATGAAGTTTACTTCACCTTATTTAATTTACTATAAATCGGCCATCGTCTGTTCAGATACAGTCTGTACCTTAAGAAAACAAAACAGGCCGACATAGCGATATAGCGATTGGACATTATATAGCACACGTTTTCTTCGACGTACCCGTCAACCTCTAAATACCGACCAAAAAATGTCACTACCATTGATCGCTATCGCTATCATGGCCACCCGCTAACAGGCTATACGTGCAATTGATTCTCTGTAAACTGGTAGATATTGCTCGTTTTATGTAATGTACACATAACGTACTAATATGCATGTAATACCTTGTAATGGTGTAAACCGCTTTTTGTAGATGTAAAGTAGCCTACATGTAGGCTAATCCAGGAGGTCATTCACTATCTCTATAAACTATAAACGTAGGATATTGATCAGTTCAGAAATTCCAGTTTTAACATTAATATAATAAATCAAAATAGAATACTTTTTACTCTTACAAATTAAGTTATGTTATGATGTTAAAATGGTTTGTTTTCAGGTGGGTGTTTTATTACAATCCCTCCCCTTTAACAACTTACCTCTACAAATATTTAAATAAAGGTACAATACAATAGCTCAATGAAAATAACATGGTTTTGCTTTGTAGGAGACACAGTAGTACACATTATCATAGTAATGTGAATTACTTTATCAATCCCTGTGGGGAAAAGAAGTAGCTTGTTAAATGATCACACTCTAAAAGTACAGGTATCTTTCAGCGGTAATAGTGTTGTTCTGATTTTCATTTCAGAAAATGTATGCTTATCCGGTTTTTAAGCGGCAGTCGGCCACATCACAGCGTCTCCTCATGGCGCCATCAGAGGAGGCGATGCACACGCAAAATGTGGAATCTGGAAGGGCCAAACCTGAAGAGGAAGTGCTGGCGGAGGCCAGAACTTTTGTGAGTGTAAACGGTGGAGACCCCAGTGACCAGTTTTTGGTGCTTGCTCACTGCAAGCTCCAGTTTGGGAAGTACCAGGGCCAGAGATTTAGATGGCTCCTGGAAAACTCTCTGGGGTATGCATTGTATTTGATGGACAGCATATCTAAAGAGACGGTGCAGGCAAACCCCCTGTCACAAAATAAGCAGCTGTTCATCCAGTACACATCTCTTATTAGAGAGATGGCAGAGGAACTGGAGAAGTTTAAAAGAAAGCAGCAATTGCAAGCAGAAGCCCGGGAAACTGGAGACCAGGGATGTTTGATGGTAGAGTTTGGAGACTTCAAGGGCCGGTCCATGAAGGACGTCTATGAAGACCAGAGCAAGGAGGCCCAGGCTCTCATCAAGTACCTGATCAAGGCAGATGCCAGGCCCAAAACCAACATGGCTATTTTCAAGACATACGTCTTGAAAAGAAGGGCTTCTGCTGGAGCATGTCAGCCTGCACCTACACCTGCAGCCTCCAGTGCCTCTGCACCTACCCCTGCAGCCTCCAGTGCCTCTGCACCTACCCCTGCAGCCTCCAGTGCCTCTGCACCTACACCTGCAGCCTCCCACATGTCTGCTCCTTCACCTGCTGCCATCCAAACTGGTGTGTGGAAGACTGGCACTGTGAAAGCACTGTTGGCGCGTGGCAAACATTTGTCTCCTTCACAGCTGGCTAAAAAACTGATGTCACCAGTTAAACCCTGTGAGTGTAACTGTGTAACATGTACTGTATATGTATTCAGTTATCATTATGGCAAACTACACAGACTTATCCACTTGCTGTTTCCAGCCCCAGTACCGCAGTGCACTCTGCCAACAGAACCCCAGCCAAACATTTGGCACAAAGGCAGCTCTTCCCTACTGGTAAGTAACATCGTACATTGTTTGTCCTTGTGTCTTGTCAACAGTAATAATTTTATTAACCTATTAATAAATGCTAATAACATTTTTTATTTGTGCTGCAGGCACTTCTGTTGCCCCTTCTGGAGCGGGTGACTTTGCTGAAGATGATGATGAGGAGCTGGTATCTGCAGTGTCACAATATGAAGCACAGCAGAATACAGGTGTGGCATACGACACAAATGCAAATATTATGAAAATGTTTAGTGAAAACACACTGTGAAGTATTATTTTTGAGGAATAAAAATCACTGTTTTTTCAAATATTTTTGTTTACAGTACAGGATTATGTCGCATCAAGCTTCAAGCGGGATGCATTCTTTGAGTGCACCTCTTCAAAACCTTAAGGATATCCAAAGGTGTTGGTGTTTTCATTTGTGTTTCCCATTGAGAAACAATCATTGGATAACATTTTCACTAACATCACTTGCTTTTCTCACTCACTATCTGTCTAATCCCCTGAACAGGACGGAGGAGATTCATTGTTTTAATGATCACAGTAACTGTTTTTCATCACTGCAACTGTGTGCACGCTTCATGTCTGTGGGCATCACTACTTTATACTAAATTCATCACAACTTATTTTCTTTGCTCTATTCCATCTAATCCTTTTCAAATACAGCTCTGGAAAAAATAAGAAACCACAGCGGTCTCTTATTTTTTTATGTCTAACTATTAATTATAATCATAATCTATTAATGCTTGTCCAAATGTATGCTGTGCAGGCAGATTGTGGACTGCGATCAAATACAACAGTCATCCTTATATTATTTTTTTCTGCATTTCTCCTTCAAAAGCTCCAGCCATTGCTCATTCAGAGGCCCGTGCTGGTCCGCCTCTAGTGGTAAAAATACCAGACCCTCCACATCATCAGCCACCTACTGAGCTCCCTCGTCACTGGAAGGATCAGCTTCCACCTTTCCAGCAGGAGTGGATCCGTAAGACCCTCTTCAAGGCCAACCTACACACTGGCAAGCCAGAGCTAGTGCCCCAGCTGAAGCTTTGGTGGCATCCTCCTCAGCCCCCTCTCATTCACAGTCAGCTGCCCGCCTCACCTGACCTCTTCTTCTGTCGGCCCCTTTTTTTATGGATGCCGCTGAAGATGTGGCAGTTCCCTCTTGTCTGTGTTCGCCCAGACTGTGGTAAACACAGACTAACAGCGGCAGGACTGTATTGTACTGTGCGCAAGGTCTTAGACATCGACGGGTGGTATGACCTTGCAACAGAGTACTTGGAGTGCAAACGCTGCACAAAAAAGTATCCAGCCTGGTTCGAAGACATCTTAGGACAACTGGATATGGGCCACCGCAGTCAGTTTCCCGCTTTATTGACATACAGGTAAGTCATAATTAAGATCAAACATTATTAGGTGCTTTGATTTGTGTTATTGTTTAACCAAAAACTGCATTTGTGTTATTACACTGGTCTTTCATTAGATACTCATGTGACAACCGGGTGGTGAGGATGATGAGGGAGAGGACATTGGGCAACAGTGTGACTCAGCTTCACAAGAAGTTGATGGAGCAACATGGTGAGGCATGGACGCAGCGTGTACTGCAGTACCTCACTGCCTGTGAGCCATTTGCAAAGTCCTCCCTTGTGCAGCCTCCTGTGTTCCTTGAGCCTCCTCCCTTACCTGCCATACCTAAACCTAAGTGGCTGTTAGCTGTATACGCCAGGGATGTTCTGGGGCGACTGCATGAGGTCAAGGCCAAAATTACATCTGTCTTTGGGTCTGTGCTCAAGATTGACTCCACTAAAAAGGTATCACAGCATTTTACCTATACAGAATGTTGGCCAGATATAAATATGTTTGCGTGCATAATGAACACTCTGTTTGACCTTTTCCAAATAGGTCACAAAGAAACTTGCTGGGGCTGCTTCAGGGACAGCTGCTTGGTGCACAAATGTGGGAAATGAGCACGGCCAAGTCCTTGTCTCTGTGCTCACAGCTGCCGAGGGACATGGATTGGATGCCATGGCAGCTGGCCTGATGAAGCGCTATCGGGAGGCAGGACAGATGCCCCCAAAAGTGATGTATGTGGACAGAGACTGCTGCAGTCAGCATGGCCAGTCTCGTGTTAAGGCCATGTTTTCAGAGTGGGATGACCTCGAAGTGCGCCTTGACATCTGGCATTTTATGCGCCGATTTGCTGCAGGTGTCACAACAGAGGCTCATCCACTCTATGGAGTCTTCATGGCACGTCTGTCCACGTGCATCTTTGAATGGGATCCAGAGGATGTCGCTGCTCTTCGCCGTGCAAAGGAGGGGGAGCTAGCAGCAAAGAAGACCGGCCACCTCTCAGAAAAGGCACTCAGTGCTCGCATTACCCGGAGGGAGTTGGCACTGCACTGCCGCAGGAGGACCAGAGGGATGGAGGAGACCACCAGCCTGATTGGATCACTGATTGATCACTTTGACAGTGTGGATGGGAAGGACACTCTGGGAGTTCCTCTACTGGACCATGATCGGATCCAGCAAATATGGAAAGAACAGCAGAAACATGTACTGTGTATCCAAGACCCAGAGAACTTCCCACTCTACATTAAGAAGGGGACACTGAAGAAAGGTGGTGTGGAGCTGTGCTGCTACAGGTGTGCCCGTGGCTCTACCTCCCTGGAGTCTTTCCACCTCCACTTGAACCGCTTCATCCCAGGTATCCCATATGGATTACAGTGTCTCTTTAAGTATTATAAGCACTGTAACTGTTTCCATTACTTTAAAGTAATGTCACATTCTACAGTAATATTACAGTCCTTTTCTGATGTCAGAACAGATCTTATCTCACAAGAAACTAATTTAATTACTTTTCCTCATTAATTCTGGTTATAATGATGATTTTTCATGTATTTACATAACTCTATTGCATGTAACCTCATAGTAACTCAAATGTAGCACATATCTTGCGTGTGTGTGACCCTTTTTCCTATTTTATTTAACCTTTAGGAACCAGTACCAGTGATGCACATTTTCAGGCCTATCTCCTTGAAGGCTTGATGCGATGGAATGAAGATCGGATGGAAGAGGCTGTAAAAGGAGCCTCTTCCATCCGATCATATGGCAGTGCCCTTGCGAGAGGCTGTGGACCAGCTCAGCCGAGTTGTGTTTGGGAAGCCCTGGGATGAGCGCTACCGCCCTCCTGGAGTATACACAGGCAAGAAATACTCATTTAACAATATAAATCATTTATTCATCAATCCACATTTTTGTATTTTGAAACATTATCTGTATAACCTTTTATGTTCTGGACAAAATATTAAGAACACTTTCTTTTTTGTTTTTTTCTTGTAGGTGAATTGCTGGGGGTGGAGTATCTGTACAGCCAGACAGGCAAAACATTGACTCCAGTGCTCCAGAACCCTGAAGAGGAGGACAGGTTGGTGGAGCAAATAAATGACGAGGACCTGCAAGATGAGGGATTTCAGGAGGAGATCATGGAGGACATCACAGTGTCAGTGCTCTGTGAGGATGACCCCTGCCATGATCTTCAAAAGATCTTTGACAACCAGTCCTCAGGCCTCTGCTCCACCCCACCCATCCACGTCCAGTAATGGAGAAGGACAGCATCCTGCAAATGATGTATTTTCAGGTTTCAACGGCGGCAGAAGAGTCAGGAATTGAGTGTCCTTAATCAGGGACCGGCTCCATCTGCCTCAATTCCTGTGGCTCAAACCCGGCTTACTGCTCTGAGGGAACCACTGGATGAAGCACCAGTCACGTCAGGCCCAAGACACACATTGGTACTTCCACCAAATCAGGAAGGACAGGCTCCTCCTCTGCGGCCTGGTCGCCGGCGCATCAGGAAGCGCCCCATCACACCTGCGCCCACAGTACCTGGTCCCACAGCATCAGAAACTGCACAGCCTGTTTCAGCAGCTGGGTTAGGCACGTTAGTTCTGAACCCAAACATGACTGTGCCAGTGGTGATGGCAGCTTCTGGTACTGCAGCATCCGGTGCAGGCGCAGCTCCACTTCTTCCTGTGTCTGCTGCTCCTCTTCCTACTGTGTCCCGTTTCACTCAGAGGAACAGGCGGCGGCGGGCTCTGGAGGAGAGTGGAGTCCAAAAAAGGAAGTATGTGAGAAGGGTTACCTTCAACACATGCAGCAAATGTGGGCATCCTAAAACAGCAGAGTTTGGCCACAGTAGATATGATAATGCCACATTTTGCTCGCGTTCATCCAGTGGAATGTCTCTGGATGAGTGGCTGCGCCAGCAAAAACATCCACAGTAAACACTGTACAATGTTTGGCCTGTATATATTGTATATAAGCAATTTTCTTATGTTTAAATCAACAAGCCTGTCTGTCTTTATGCAGTGCTGTTGAATGTTATTGTATAATTGTACATTGTGTAATATTTTACCTAGTATTTGACCTGTATATGTTGTATATATTTTCACATGGGTGAATGAGCTGAATAGTATTTTATAGTCCTGTATGAAGTGTGTGTGTGTGTATTCACTTGTACTTGTTTTATATTTGTTCTGATAAATCATATAAACATTTAAGATTCACTCTGATCTTTATCAAAGAAGCTCCCACACAAAAACACGTTTGAATGCTCATTGTTCATATTATTAAACCATAAACAGGTAAACATCACAAGTCATTGGACGGGGCATATAAACTAAAAAACATCTGTTGATATTGTAATATATTTAAACATATCTAAACTAAGCTAAATCAATCATTAATTATTTTACGCACGTTGTGGGTTTTAAACATTCCAACAACTCTATACATTGTCACACAGCTGACGGCACAGACTACGGGTTCGAGTCCAGCCCATGGCAGATGATTTGTTTCATATTTCACTTAAACTCCTTTATAATGAACAGGAATATTGCCTCAATACCGCTACACGAGACGTTTGTCCGCGCACAGCGGGGCTCCACATTTTTCTCAACTTTTTCCCTTGCGTGCGACAGCGAGAAAATCGGACCCCTTCTTTGGGCAGCGAGCGCTCTACCATTTGAGCTAATCCCCCTTGTACAAAGGGTCAATTGCAAGTCAATCAGATCTCACTACACTACATGAAGTGTACTAGTGAAGTATTGGAAGCATCAGACTTTTAATCTGAGGGTCCAGGGTTCAAGTCCCTGTTTGGGCAGAACACTTTGTACTCCCTCTTGCTTGTACTCCCCTTCCCTCTCTGTTAATGTGCTTGGACAGAGCTCTGTGAACAGCCAGCCTCTTTGTGTCTTGCCCTCCTTGTGCAAGGTGTCAATGGTCGTCTTTTGGGCAACTGTCAAGTCAGCAGTCTTCCCGTGGTTGTGTAGCCTACAGAACTAGACTGAGACCATTTAAAGGCCTTTGCAGGTGTTTTGAGTTCATTATCTGGTTAGAGTGGCTCCAGGTGTCTTATATTATTATTATTATTATTATTATTATTAATATTGAACCTTTTCACATATTCTCATTTCCTGACCTACTGAATGTGGGTTTTCCATTAATGACTACAGCTGGACCAATGCACAGACTGTGGACTTCTCCATAGACTGATCTGTGTAGATAGGACACCAGTATTACTGTCCAAACTGTCTTAAGTTGGAATGTTTATGACACCATCAACTGATGATCCTGTGTCAGGACGTTGACCTTAAAATATGAAACGACGAGGATGGGATTCGAACCCACGCGTGCAGAGCACAATGGATTAGCAGTCCTACCTGGCTCACGACAGTCTGTCCAATTCCAATCTCCTCGGCCTATCGCGTACGCCGCCGTCCAATGTAAGATTGGTGTTCTTTATATTACACGATCGCTGTGGACGCGTATGTATTCGCATATTAACTGTTTATTTAGTGCAGCGGCGTCACAGCGCGTTGTTCATTATTGCATGCTCAGCGTTTTTTATTGTTGTCAGTGTCTTTAGATGAGCAATAACCACACGGCTATGGGAGAAGATGAGTGGATGAGCAGGCTGCCAGCTCAGGTGTTTGCCCTGCTGGAGGCTGCAGGCCAGCTCCTAGGCAGCAGAGGTGGCATGACCTCTATGAGAAGGTAAAGTGTTAGCCTGTTACTTACTATGGACATTATTATATAGCATCATGCAGTTTAATGAGTGACAGTTGCTTCAATACACACAGATAACATCAAATGCTGTGTCTGTTACATCATGTAATGTTGCTTTACCAGCCTGCCACTCAGTGTCCTGCTCCTCTCCTGTTCACTAAATCTCCCTTTGGTGGGGTGCACTCTGCATTAAAGCCCAGCTTGGTGGCTAGGAGGACCACCAGTCCTCATCCTCTGTGAGGAGGAGGCTACCACCACCTCCATGCCACAGCCTGGTGTATCCTCAGCATCTGGGTATGTCAAAGCACATTTATTTGTAGTAACATTAGTTGCTATTAAGAAATATTATTGTGTGATTTGTGCTTTCTGGGTTCTTATATTTCTCATCTGTGTTTTTCCCCCAGGCTGTGGTTGATGCTGGTGTGCCAGGCATAGACAGAGTTGACAGCTTGGCAGAGTATCTGGTGGAGCTGAGGAAGCAGTCCTCTCTAGCCCTCACCAGTCAGCAGGTCAGATGTTTGTGTGTGCTTCTGCGCCTGTCATACATGTCCACGCTTATATTTTCTTTTCTCATGTGCCTGTGTTGTCATTCTGCTCTCTCTCAGGTCAGCACCATTGTTGCGTCGTGGCAGAACCTTCTGGACTACGGCAAGCAAAGGGTGGTGTTTGCTGCCAGGCACCAGAGCAGGCTGAATACAGGCAGGTTTAGGTCACCAAAGAAGAGGCAGGACTTTACACCCGGGGTGGAGAGTTTAAAGCGACAAGCGCTCACCACTACTGCACCACTGGCTCAGTGGCCAGATTGCTGTCGTCTAGTGGAAATGATCTTCATTAGGCTCTGTGCTATCCACCGTAGTCCCAAGAAAAGGGGGACAAGCACATTTTCCAGATGGGACCACATCTTGGAGGATTACCGTAAAATAAGGCAGCTTATTCTGTGTAATGGGGCTGTCATGCAGCAGACTAGTATGCAGCTGGTGGACATTAACCACACTACTCTGGTGCAGTGGCACAACAAGAGGGTGAAGAGGCAGGACAGTATGGTACTGATGCAGGTGCTGGACCTCCCCAGTCGTGGCAGCTGACCCTCTGCCCCATGCAAATGTGCCCCCAGCATCTGCCCCAGCCTGTCCTTCTCCTGCCCCTGTGACTACTGCTGCTCCTGCACGTACACTGCAGCGTGAAGTACTGCACAACACGTGTAAGAAGTGTGGACAGTACAGGACAGCAGAAAGTAGAGACTGTCCCAAACGAGCAGTGGCTGGACAACATAAAACAAAAAAAGTAATATGAGAGAGGCATAGATGACCCCTCGGACAAATACCCTCAGCACTGTGCCAGACCTATTTTTGTAAATAATTGTTTTTGTTATAATTTATTACTCTGTAAAATGCTTGTGACAACTATAAATAAAGTTTGGTAAAGTGAGTAATGTATTGTTTTCTGTGTGTTTTGTGTTGAGATTAGAGTCTGTTAAGTGCTGTGTACATGAGAAGTCTTTGCTTAATGCTGTTGTGTGGGCGTGTAGAGGGCGATGATGGATCTCACCACACACCACAAATGCAGACATAAAAATATCAATGTATCAGTAACGTAAGGTTAATAATCAGCAAAATCGGTGTTAAAGTGATGTCCAGTTACACATTTTTTTAAATCAGTCCAAATCTAATGCATTAATATTTGGCGTTTGTGGGACTCGAACCGGGAACCTTGGGGTCGAAGCATAAATTAATATAAAAATGGAAAACATGTAGGGAGGGAGAGAGGGGGGTGAGAGGGAGAGAGAGAGGGGGGAGAGAGGGAGAGAGAGGAGAGAGCAAGAGGGAGAGAGAGAGAGGGAGGGAGAGACAGGGAGGGAGAGAGGGGGGGGGGAGAGAGAAAGGGAGGGAGGGAGGGAGGGAGAGGAGAGAGGGAGAGAGAGAGGGGGGGGAGAGGGAGAGAGAGAGAGAGAGAGAGAGGGGGAGAGGGAGAGACAGAAAGGGAGGGAGAGAGGGGGGGAGAGAGGGAGAGAGAGGAGAGAGCAAGAGGGAGAGAGAGAGAGGGAGGGAGAGACAGGAGAGAGGGAGAGGAGAGAGAGAAAGGGAGGGAGAGAGGGGGGGGGGGGAGAGAAAGGGAGGGAGGGAGGGAGGGAGAGGAGAGAGGGAGAGAGAGAGGGGGGGGGAGAGGGAGAGAGAGAGAGAGAGAGAGAGAGGGGGAGAGGGAGAGACAGAAAGGGAGGGAGAGAGGGGGGGAGAGAGAGGGAGAGAGAGGAGAGAGCAAGAGGGAGAGAGAGAGAGGGAGGGAGAGACAGGAGAGAGGGAGAGGAGAGAGAGAGTGAGAGGGAGAGAGAGAAAGGGAGGGAGAGACAGGAGAGAGAGAGAGGGTGGGAGAGAGAGAGAGGGAGGGAGAGACAGGGAGGGAGAGAGAGGGGGAAAGAGGGAGAGAGGAGAGAGAGGGAGGGAGAGAGAGAGAGGGTGGGAGAGACAGGAGAGAGAGAGAGAGGGGGGGAGGGAGAGAGGGGGGGGAGGGAGGGAGAGGGGGAGAGAGACAGGAGAGAGAGAGAGAGGGAGAGAGAGAGGGAGAGAGAGAGGGAGAGAGAGAAAGGGAGGGAGGGAGGGGGGGAGAGAGACAAGTCATGTTACAAGTTGGGAGGCTCAGGCATTGTTTTATATCTGTCATGTCAAAGTTTATCCAAAATATTGAGTTGGAGTTATTAGTGTTTGTATTGCAGCAGTTTTAAATGGTGTTTTCCACTTAGGTCCATTAACTCCTATTATAATACTACATTTTAATATCAGAGCCATAACAACATGGAATCATGCATTTCTTAATGTAAGGGTTTCATTTGTGAGGACATGTCAAAGTTCATGATCATAAATTCAGCTTCACATTCTTCATTTCACTGCTTCTAAGACAAAAACATGTTCTGACCTGAAATCACAGTCAGTGATTCAAATGAAAGTGAAACATCATCAACATTTAAAGCACAAAGTTGAAGCTGCTGTCACTTCCACACACTCTGCTTCTACACACAGCACAGACTCACTGAGGAACCAGGAAACCACAAGAACCCAGCATGTAGAGGCTGAGTGAATGTGGTGCTGAAGGTGTGGAGGTGGATCAGTGTGTCAGAGGAGACTCTGTAGAAGGACAGAGTGCCAGCAGGACAGTCCACATACACTGCTGCTCTGTCAGAGACAGAGGAGGAGGAGATGAATGTTCCTCTGTTATTGTGACAGACAGAGTAACCAAGATCAGAGCAGAACAGACTCCAGGACTGATTGTTTCTTCCAAACCAGCAGTCAGCACTGTCTCCTTTCCTTCTGATTCTTCTGTAACTCACTGATATATTAACCACTCCTCTCCTCTCGACCTCCCAGTAACAGCGACCAGTCAGAACATTTCTACACAGCAGCTGTTCCCAGTAGTCAAATCTGTCTGGATGATCAGGATATGGCTGCTCCTCCTCCCACACATATGTCACCTTCCTGTTGTTGTCAGACAGTTTGAGCTTTGTGTGCACTGAGTTTGTGTCGACTTCAAGTTGACAGAAATCTGATGGAGAGAAAAAGACACAGCTGCAGTTTATCATCTGACACATCTGATGGCTTCATTCTGTCTTTACTGACTGATGTGTTGTTCATTCATACAAAGTTTATCATCAGACTTTTTGTCACTAATGTTTGAATGAACAAACACACAACTATCAGCTTTGTGTTCAAACACAAACTGGATATTTGCAGCAATGTGAGTAAAGACAGACGACACATTTAGAACATGAGAAGAACAGCAGCATCAACTGTATCATTGGATAAAGAGCATCATCCAAAAGCTCCTTCATCAGAGTCTGGAGGAGGATCTGGACTGAAAGACCAGACTCAGACCTCCTGATCTATCCTGATATTGTTCCACTGTTACTATTGTAAATACTTATTCCGCTTCTGTATTATTCTCCTTCTTCTGGACACATTTTCAGCAGAACTAGTCCCACAGCTTTAATGTGAGCGACCTGAAACTTTTACAGGACGTCCGGCTGTACCGGGACACCTGTGCTGTGACTTTTCTTTCCGTTCCGACGTACGGTTTTCACGTAAATCGCAAAAAACCAGTGGGCGAACGACATAGACGGTGAATGGGGAGAGAGAGAGAAAAAGGCAAAAGTCACAAAACCAGGAAGCCGAAAACTGAGGGAGCCGTTTCCATGGTAACCGTAACAGCAGCATCAACTGTATCATTGGATAAAGAGCATCATCCAAAAGCTCCATACAGGAACATACACAACTACACTCAGACACACACACACTCACACACACACACACACACACACACACTGATTTTCAAAATAAAAGCCTCCAAATCATTACACACCTTACTAGGCCTGGTAAACTACACACAAGCCACCCAGAAATATGCAGACACACACTATACACACCTGCCAACACACAGACACACAAACATGGATTTTCAAAATAAAAGACCCTGCACAATAACAGGATATGGCTGACGTGTAGATTTTCAAAATAAAACACTTAAACATGTTTAATAACATGCATTAGGGAGTGCCCCCCCCCCCCCCACACACACACACACACACACTTACACAGACACACACTGATTTTCAAAATAAAAGCCTCTAATTCATTACACAGCTAACTAGCGCTAGCCACCCCTACAAATTATACATCAAATCGACCGGCTCGGTCAGGACTACTACCCTCTGAGGTTTGGTAGCGATCGGATAAACGGTGTTTGAAAAAATCCCGAAAAACTGCGATCGACCCTCCCCACAGGCATCAAATCACTGTCAAAACTTTGAAGGCATGGCGTTTGGGCATGCTTTCACACAGAACCTTCATTCAAAGTGTAAAATGTAGATAAACATTAGACCTCTGACATATTGAGTCCCCATGTCTGTGCCACTTTTTGTTTTGACAGGCAAGCCACTTAAGCTGACCTAACCCCCCTCATAGGAAATAATGGGAAACTGGTGAGATCCCTGACAAAACCCAGCTAACTTTGGAAGCCTATCAGTCTGGCATGCCTCTACACAGAATATTCATTTCAACTGCAAACTGCTGCTTTTACCAAAGTTTTACCAAAGTCTTTTACCAAACTTCATAAAATAGCAGCCAAAGTCACATCCACATCTTTAGGATTCCTCCATTCAGAATGAATGGAGAAGCTTGGGCCTATTAAACCTTATATAAAACCAATCAGAAACACTGTAAAAGCATGAAATGTCATCAGTGGCATCTTTCACATCTGCCAGTGATCAGGAATGAGGTTTGGTGGTATATAATGGGGCGGACCGGCAGCAGAGTGTGGGTGAGCGTGCATTGGCCCACTCAAAATTTCTTGTGACATTTTCTAGGTTATATATACAATAGTTATTTCTATTTTCTTTCCTGTTTGGTTCTTCTGTCCTTATGTTCCTTTCTTTGGTTGGGATTGTTGGTGCATTATCATTGAGGGTTTTTCCTGTAGAACAGACCAAAAGTCCAGTTCATATGTTCACTGGGCCGAAGCCTCTGTCA
Organism: Parambassis ranga; assembly: GCF_900634625.1. Classification (NCBI taxonomy): domain Eukaryota; kingdom Metazoa; phylum Chordata; class Actinopteri; family Ambassidae; genus Parambassis; species Parambassis ranga. The sequence continues at coordinate 2,323,540 of NW_021144778.1, forward strand.
TAAAATCAATAATGTCATAATATGCCACCAGTACTGTTGTCCACAGGATGAAATCACACCTTTAAAAATGATTATTATTTATATATATTTAACATTTCACCACAAGATGGCAGCAAACATGGTCAAACTCTCACCACCCTGTTTGCCAGTGATCTGTGTTTTTTTATTGCTCATTTCTAAAATGGCAAGTGTGAGTAAGAAAAGGAAGGTTGACAGCGAAGGCCGAAGTTTCAGGACAAGTGGAAATGGAAGAAGAATGTGAGGGCAAGACATCTTGCACATTGAAACCTGTGTTGGAGCCAGACCTGCCCCCTTTACTGCAGCTGAGAGCCCAGTCTCTTCCTTCTCATCAGAGGTCCCTCGTTAATCGCGGGGTTACGTTCCAAAAATAACCCGCAAAAGGTGAAATCCGTGAAGTGATGGGCTTTATTTTTTACAGTTATTCTAGATGCTTTAAGGCTGTGAAGCCCTCACTACACACTTTATACTCCTTTCTCTCCTGTTCAAACACTGTCAGAGTTCAAACCTTCATAAAAATAAGTCCAGTGTTACAGAATGAAACCAAAGCACAAAGCAAAATAAAAGGAAATATAATAACTGAAGATTAAAAAATGGTTTGTGAAATGGAAGTTGTGGCGGCTGCACTAAAATGAATGATAAGTTAATGTGGTCTGTTCAGAGCTGTCAGTAAAAGCTTGTTTAACTGGTTTCGGCTGTCCCGCCTAACAAATGAAGAGATTGCTTCCAAAACGCTATAAATCCAGAAAAAAGTGTTTTCTTTCCAAAAAGGGTTTATATGAAACTTCTAGTTTTCGGATAACGTGTTTTGTTAAAATTGATTAAAAACTTTAAATAGAGACCCCGTGTGAAACTTATTTTGGTGGTAACTCGTTTTCTTAAACAGTGGCGTTTCTCGTCCTAACCCTAACCCTAATAATGCTGCTCACAGCTCAGTGTCTCAGTGTCTTCACTCTTCAGTCCATCAGTCCAGTCTGACCCTTTGGATGAGATTCTTTGTGTCTGAGTCCTGCCTGCTTTTGGACTGTGGAGCTGTTTCTTCCTGTGTTTGGACCTTTTCAACCCTTTGTGGTCTCTTATTGGATTTTGTCTTTTGTCTGCTTTGGTTGTCTCTGTTATGTCCCAGGCTGAGGGGAAACCCACACACAGCATGTCTGCACCTCCCCACTCGTCCCCACTCTCAGATCGGCAGCTACACAGGCTGGTTTCAGTGTTAGGCTGCAGTTCATGAACTCAGAGCTGAGCAGTGCCCAAACAAACACAGAGACACTACAACACACTAAAGCTCCCTAACAAGAGAAAAAAGGAAAACCAATGACAAAGCTGGAACCTAAAACTCCTGCTGGGGAGTAATAAACTCCAGTAAACACCAAAGAAATCCAACCGCCGAGGCTGCGCTACAACAGCTCTGATGGACTGATAGAACACTGACTCATGCACAATAACATGAGGAAAGACTGAGTCAAACTTACACTTCCTCAGCCCAGGTTTTAACCTCTGCTCTCCACCATGCTCCACCCTGCAGGAAGAAACAGTCAGAATGATTTTCTAACCAACATGAGTCCAAACTGCTGATCAACATGAAGCAGAGTTCCTCAGTTTGTCAGAGACACACAAACAGACTGAAACTCATCTGTGTCGACTCCAGAAGAGTCTCTCCTGATCTGCTCTGTGTTTATTCATGTCCTCCATTCTGTGAAATATTGCTCTCTGTCAGTGCTTTACTGTAAAATCCTCTTCATGCAGCAACAGTGTAGGTTTGATCTCAGCATTGTGCATTTATCCAAAGCAGCAAACAAGCCACACTGTCTCTGACTGTTTGTTCCTTTCACTCTATATGCAAACACAAGCCTGGTTCACATGTGTCATGGATGGAAGAGTTTCTGACACACTTCAAATAAATACATTCACTCATGTCTGTGTGTAGTTTTTACAGTGATAATATTGTAGTGTCTCCCTGCTCTCTGTCTCTGACTGAAGGAACTCCTCCTTCTACCATTGTGTTGTTGTCTCCTCTGAAGCTTCACATATGGATTGTTTCAGGAACATTTGTTTGTGGAAATAATTCAGTGGTTCTTACAGCTGAGGACATTAATAAGTAGGGCATCATTTAGTATTTGATCTGCACTAAGTGTGACTGAAAATCAGTCTGTTTGTATTTTGACATGAAGAACGTGTATAAAGAAAAGTGAAGTTAACATGATGGACACTTAATGATGGAGGAAGATGAACATCAGGGATCAGTGATTATTTCTTCTCTGCAGTTTCAATCCATCCATCAACAGCTGTGGATATATGAGCTAAACTGACAGACTGAGGAGGACTCATGCTCTGTGGTCTCTGTGTACCTGAGAGTCTTCAGACTACAATCTGGACTGTTGAGTAAAGCAGACAGCAGCTTCACTCCTGAGTCTCCTGGATGATTGTAGCTCAGGTCCAGCTCTCTCAGATAGGAGGGGTTGGAGGTCAGAGCCGAGGCCAGAGAAGCACAGCCCTCCTGTGTGATCAGACAACCTGACAGACTGGAGGGACAAAACATGTCATGAACTCAAGAAGAAAGAAGAAAATCCAACAGATCTTCAACATGAACATGAAACAGAATTTAACTGACGATCAAAAAGCTGGATCCTGACCTGAGAGTCTCCAGTCTGCAGTCTGGACCCCCTAATCCATGAGACAGCTGCTTCACTCCTGAATCCTGCAGGTCATTATTATCCAGGTCCAGCTCTCTCAGACTAGAGGACTGGGAGCTGAGAACTGAGGACAGAGCTTCACAGCTTCTCTCTGAGAGGTTACAGCTGCTCAGACTGAAAGAAATGCAAATTAGTTGTTATTGATGAATGAATGGAAATTTGTTGTGAATAATGACACTAAATATCTTTTTACTTGTGTAGAATTCAGTGCACATTAGTGTCAATCTGAAAGCCTCCACATGTCAACACATGAACTGCATGTAGAAAAGCTTCAAACATAATGTTAAGGTATGCATTTAAATGATCAACAACCAGATCCTGACCTCAGTGATTCCAGACCACAGTCAGCACTCTCCAGTCCATCACAAAGAAGCTTCACTCCTGAATCCTGCAGGTCATTATTATTCAGATCCAGCTCTCTCAGACTAGAGGACTGGGAGCTGAGGACTGAGGACAGAGCTTCACAGCTTCTCTCTGAGAGGTTACAGCTGCTCAGCCTGAAAGAAATGAAATGTGTACATTTAACAATACTGAATAATTGTAAAAAGTAGAGCAGTGCAATGAAAAAAACAATTCTACAACATGAAAGGACACTATTGTCTAAGCTTAGTAATGTCAGTGGTTATAATTTGTGAATTATGTTTGTACATTTTTTATTATTAATCATCTGTCATTTCTATGGCAGAGAACAGGAATCAGCCAATCAGAAAAAAATGTATTGTTGCCAGGTGAGGTCTGAGATTCAGCTGCAAGCACACGGTGCAGCAGACGTTATGGCATATAGGGCAGGCCAGGAGTGAGAGACAGGGAGCGGGTTTCCTTCTATATTGATCCTCCCTTTGTGTTTCAGTCACTTCATGTGAACTGATTGTGTGCTGATCAACACAAGCAGACACATCAGCACAGATTCATGTGAACTAAGTTACCTGTTGTGCAGCTTTTTTTGGAGGCTTTGGGTAATCTGTTTCTAATCTGTTTAATCTGATCTGTTCTGTGAAGTCTCTAAAACCTGACAGTGCAGCTGATGGCCTCATTGGGAATACAGTGAAACAGAAATGTGGCTTTTGTGGTTAAAGTCATGGTGGCACAGAGGTAGACAGTAACAGATGTAAACATTTTGTTCTAATAACCTGTTAGTGTAGTGCCACCATGAGGCTGACAGAACTGTTTCATTTTCAGTTGGTTTTATATTTGTCATCATGGCTTAAAATAAATAAGGAGTTATTGAATCTCTCAGTAATAGTTGTTGAGTTAACCCTTTACCTCTGTCAGTAAAATAGCTGTTGAAATTAGGGATGTCCCGATTCGATCACGTGATCGGAAATCGGGCCCGAGTACGTGATTTCAGACTCGATCGGAATCGGACATTACCTCCCGATCAGGACTCGGATATATATTTATTAGGGCTCTCAAAGTTAACGCCTTCTGTGCAGGGTGGCTCTGTGTCCTGTAGTGTAGGGGTATGACTAGGCCTGTCGCGATAAACAATAAATCAATTAATTGCACGATAAATTAAATGGGCTAGATAAGTTTTTCGGCCGTGATAAATTACATTTGCATGCTGGTTTGTTTTCCTCTCTCTCTCCCTCTCGCTGCCAAAGAGACTGGATGACAAAAGGCGTCACTCCGGTGCGTCACAGCGCTGCAGGGCTTGGACGTTACAGCAACACAGAGAGCTGTGAAGCTGCTCAACACCGTTTCAACAATTTGCCACAATTCACCACGACACTAAACATGCTCATGTATGTATGTATCACTGCAGCGCCACCCATTAGTCCTCTTGCCCAGTCCTCTGGTGCCATCTCTGCTGTCAGTTTCTATGTGTTTCTGTCTACATGGTGGCGTTTGTAAAATTCACTGCAGCTGTCTGCAGCGGCCTGATGCGCATACACACATGCAAACGCAAACGCGTGCGCACACAAGCACATGTGCGCACAGGTGAGCCCACTCCCAGAGAGTGCGTGTTGTTTCGCTCTCTGTTGCTCATGACGTGCTAGTTGGTTTGACTTAACTCCATTGACTATGCTCAGATAAGCCATGGTAATAGGCCTACCACTACTCATAATAATAATATCAACATTAATATTAATATCATTAATAATAACAATAATAATAATAATGTTGATGATTGGGGCCTTTCCAGTGTTAAATGTTCTTTAGAAATTAAAGTTTATTGATCTTTGAAATGGTGTACCTGCATTGTATGTCGTTATCATTATATTAGTTGAACATGGTCTCAAAACGACAATGTTAGCGATTATCGCAATATTTTCTCTTTAATTAATCAATTAATCACCCAGCAAAATCTGTTATCATGACAGGCCTAGGTATGACAGTTGCTTTTGGTGCAAGGTCTCGATGAGCTGCTGTGTGTCTGAAATCCTGAAAGCCTTTATTCCACAAACACAAGCACCGCATCAGGCCTGCTGCGGTATATGCAGACGTATATGCAGACGTAGTTAAGATCTTCATTAAAAATATAATTTAAAGATGGCCATTTGATTGATGGGTCAAACACTGCACTTGTGTGTATTAAAGGGACATCCAAGATAATAATTAAAACTGAGTTAATCAGGGTTAAGAAACATTGGATAGATACTTTAAAAGAACCTAAAAGCCTGCCCTCATCTGTAATGTGGTGAGAGTTGCTCCTCTGGCACTTCCTGTGTTTTTCATTTCTTGCTCGTTTCCTTGTTTTTGTTCTTTCCAGGCGCTATGGTCCAGCTGGGTGGAGTCGTGGCTTCTTCTCACCTGGGTTCCGTTTCCCGTCATTCCGCCGGCTACTTAAGCGCCGCCTCCCTTCTCCTCGGCGCCAGTTCTTCACTGCTATTTTCGTACTAAGCAACCAGCCACCTTTCTGTCCGTTCTAAGTGACCAGTGACTTACCTTGTTTCTTGCCTAGGCCTCCAGCCACGCCACCCGGTTGTTTCTCGCCCTGGACCTGAGTTGTGCTTCGCCCTCGTGGTTGTTTTTCGTTCCTCCTTCAAGTTACCTCGTAGTTCGCCCTTGTGGTTGTTTTTGGTTATATTTTGGACTCAGCTCAGTTTTCGCCTCAGTGGTAGTTTTTTGTTTTCACTATTAAAGTGAGTAAATGTACCTGCTTCTGGATCTCCGTCTGTGATCGCACATAACATCATCAATATGACTACAGAGGGGAGCGCTACATGTTGTTGAAGTGTTTTCTATATTCACACATGTTTGTCGGAAATATTTTACACCAGAAAGTTCCAACAATTTTATCTTGGAACTCATTTGTACTAGTTATATCTGCAACTCATGCTGATATACAACTGAAAACAAAACCATGCTGCATCTCAAAGAGCTTCAGTAAACCCAAACCTCCCTCATTGATCAGACAACTTGACAAGAGTAGAGTTACAAAATCATAAACTCAAAAAGCAAGAACTAAACCCCTACAGACATTCAACATCTGGGGTTGGGTGGGTTAGTAATGCATCATAAGTTCAAAACATAAGCAGCAAAATCCAACCGATAAACCAATGAAATGTGAAGACTGGATCAACACCCAGATTTACCCTGACCCGAGGATCTGCAGTCTTGGGACTTCAGAGCTCACCCCACCACAAACTTTACATCACAACACATAAAACTATTGAGACTGACCTCAGAGTCTGCAGTCCACAACTCTCCAGAAAACCACGTAGCTGCTCCACATCCTGCAGGTGGTTCCCACTGAGGTCCAGATATCTCAGCTGGGAGGGGTTAGCCTTCAGAGCTGATCCCAGAGAGCTGATCTCTGACAAACCACAGCCACACAACCTAATAAAACAATACAAGACATTGATAGAGCCATTGATACCACTGATCATCTAATAATATGGGATAACATTAAAACATACAGATTACTGTTACTGGGAGGGAAGAAAATAATAATTATTCACTGAATTACTGAGCAACATTTGAACATATGAGTAGATCTGATTTGTCATCAGAGCAACAGTGACTGAAGATACACATGTCTGTGGTCCTTTTCTGTCTGTCAGTCCTGACAGATGATTTAAAAACTGGACCTCAGCCTAATAATAACATTAACTGACCTGAGAACCTGCAGTATGCAGTGAGGACTGTCCAGTCCAGCACATAGCTGCTTCAGTCCTGAATCCTCCAGGTTGTTCTGGTTCATATCGAGCTCTGTCAGATGGGAGGGGTCGGACTTCAGAGCTGAGGCCACAACTTCACAGTGAGTCTCTGAGAGTTTACAGTCAGAAAGTCTGTGATGACAGAAATATCAGAACATGATGAAAGGGACACTTTAAGTAGTAGCAGTGATCTCATTTGATCTGACTGTTTGACATGTAACAATAGTTCTGATCATTCTCATCGTCTCATTTTGACAGTGTATTTCACTTTATTCCTCTGTTGTAGGTTCTTCCAGCTGATATTGCTGAAAGATAAATTCTTCTCTTTCATTCAGAGACTTTAAAGAGTTATTCAGTTGTGTGACATCCTGATTGAACTGTTTGTGTAATGGTATGTGTCTGCATGTTTGCATACCATGATGTTGTGCTGCAGTTTTTGCATCTATGTAGTTTGTGCAGCTCTTTGGCCACATGCAGCTGTTTTAACTACAAATAAAGACACATTTATTGTCCATTCATTTAACAGCTTCAAACAGAAACATAAAAAACAATGTTTTCACAGTAGAAGAACATCCGAGACAAAAACACAGCTGATGTGATGTGTCAATGAACACAAGGAGCTCTGTTAGAGAGAAACACACAGTGTGAATGTGTCTAAGAACTAAACCACTAATCTACACTGATTGGTCACATCTGGACTCACCTGAACTTTCTGCAGTTCCTCACAGCTGGAAGCAGTCTCAATCGTCCCTCCATTGTTGTGTTGTACTTCATCAGGTCTAGCTCATCAAGAACCTCCTCTGACATCTGCAGCATGTAGGCCAGAGCTGAGCAGTGGATCTCAGAGAGTTCCTTCTCTGATCTGTTCTCTGACTGCAGGAACTCTTGGATCTCCTGATGCACTGAGAGGTCGTTCATCTCCATCAGACAGTGGAAGATGTTGATGCTTCTGTCAGGAGACACTGTATGAGTGCTTCTCTGTTTCAGGTTGTTGATGGCTCTCTGGATGGCCTCTGAACTGATCTCTGTCTGACCCAGCAGGTCTTTTAAAAGTCTCTGGTTTGACTGCAGGGAGAGACCATGAAGGAAGCGAACCATCAGGTCCAGGTGGCCAGTTTCACTGTTCAGAGATTTCTCCATGACTCTGTCCAGGATGTCATCCAGAGATGACCTCTTTTTCTTTCCCAGGAAGTTCACCAGCTCGTCATCGTCCCCATCAATGAAACAGCGTATGAGGTGGAAAGCAGCCAGAAACTCCTGAACGCTCAGATGGATGAAGCAGAACACCTTGTCCTGGTACAGGCCTCTCTCCTCTTTAAAGACCTGTGTGAACACTCCTGAGTACACTGAGGCTGCTCTGATATCGATGCCACACTCTGTCAGGTCTGACTCATAGAAGATCAGGTTTCTTTTCTGCAGCTGGTCAAAAGCCAGTTTTCCCAGAGACTGGATCATTTCCCTGTTGTTTTTGTTCCACTGTGGATCTGTTTCAGCTCCTCCATCATATTTGACCCCCTTCAATTTGGTCTGAACTACCAGGAAGTGGATGTACATCTCAGTCAGGGTCTTGGGCAGCTCTCCTCCCTCTCTGGTTTCCAACATGTCCTCCAGAACTGTAGCAGTGATCCAGCAGAAGACTGGGATGTGGCACATGATGTGGAGGCTTCGTGATGTCTTGATGTGGGAGATGATCCTGCTGGCCTGCTCCTCCTCTCTGAACCTCTTCCTGAAGTACTCCTCCTTCTGTGGGTCGGTGAACCCTCTGACCTCTGTCACCACGTCCACACAGTCAGGAGGGATCTGATTGGCTGCTGCAGGTCGTGTGGTGATCCAGAGGCGAGCAGAGGGAAGCAGCTTCCCCCTGATGAGGTTTGTCAGCAGCACATCCACTGAGGTGGACTCTGTGACATCAGTCAGGATCTCATTGTTGTGGAAGTCCAGAGGAAGTCGACACTCATCCAGACCATCAAAGATGAAGACCACCTGGAGGTGCTGAAAGCTGCAGATTCCTGCCTCTTTGGTTTCAGTGAAGAAGTGATGAACAAGTTCCACCAAGCTGAACTTTCTCTCTCTCAGCACATTCAGCTCTCTGAAAGTGAATGGAAATGTGAACTGGATGTCCTGGTTGGCTTTGTTTTCAGCCCAGTCCAGAGTGAACTTCTGTGTTAGGACTGTTTTCCCGATGCCAGCCACTCCCTTTGTCATCACTGTTCTGATTGGTTCCTGTCTTCCAGGTGAGCCTTTAAAGATGCCTTCTGGTCTGATGCTTGTTTCTGGTCTGTGTGCTTTCCTGGATGCTGCTTCAATCTGTCTGACCTCATGTTCCTCATTGACCTCTGCAGTCCCCCCCTCTGTGATGTAGAGCTCTGTGTAGATCTGGTTCAGAAGGGTCGGCTCTCCTGCTTTAGCGATCCCCTCAAACACACACTGGAACTTCTTCCTCAGGTTAGACTTGAGTTTACGTCCACACTCTGCAGCAGGAGTTCCTGAACAAACAATAAATGTCATTAATAAGTGAACGCTACAATAAATGTGTCAAATAAATATTTTCTGTCTCCATGAAATCTGTTCATCAGTTGTAGACAAACAGTTTGTGTTTTCAGTCAGAAGAATTCACAGATGTCTGCATCATATTAACAGCAGAGTGTGTAAATGTAAACTTCATTTCCTCTTTCCATCATGTTAAAGCTCTTCAAATCCTCTTACTGCTCTGCAGACGCTCAGCCAGCTCCTCCTGCTTCATCCTCCTCAGGAAGTGCACTGTGATCTGCACTAATGACTCTCTGCTGCTCCTCTGCTCTTCATCCTCCTCATCCTCCCTCTGACTCTCTGAGCATTCTGGGTAATCTGGACTCAGGAGCTTCTGGATCTTCTTCAGCTCATCCTTCACAAACCTGACAATGTTCTCCTCCAGCAGCTGGAACAGAACAACAGAGTATAAACTCTCAGACTTTGAGGAGCAGAATAACAGTTTAGTGTTTCATGATATTACAGCTTATGTTCATACATGTATTACTTCAATCTACAACATTAGATATGAAGTGTTGTGTATGCACAGCTGCTGTAGTTATAAGTATTACTACCACAGTTCTGTCTCTGTGAATGCTTGCTCAGGGGTCAGGCTCTGGGTCTCTGTAGAGCACCAGGACTGTTGTGTTGTAGTTAGAAGCTGTTTGTACTCACCATAAATATGGCGTCCTGAGCAGGAGTCTGAACACTGGGTTGCTGCAGTCTGTGACAGAAACATCAGCATTTAACAACACAATCACTTCACTAAGTGTTTTGATGTGTTTTCACTTTAAACAGACACACAACAGTCAACAGACTGCTGACAAACAAGCATTGTTGTATTAAAACTGAAAACTATCCCAACTCCACACATCCAGCTCATGTTGAACCTGTTGCTGCTGCTTTAATGACTGAAGCACAGCTTTAAGAGTTCCATTCCACTTCCACTGTCATCATATGTTCACATTGATTTAGACCAGGGGGGTTCAATTAAAGTCCCTGAGGTCCAGCTGTTCACATTTGCTCCAAGTCAAAGGTCTGAACTGATGTCTAGCTTGTGTCTTATTAGCTTCCCCTATGTCCACATGTTCACGTGTTTCAGTAATATCTATTGTCAGTTTTCAATGCAGGAAATGTTTACCTGGGGCACAGCTAGCTCTGTTACCATGAATAAAAGTAGTCCCAGGCAAATACATTGAAGGCCTTTATTTCAGATTAAAGAAACTGAAACCTCAGACTGAAATAAATACAAAGTGCAACAGTCAATGGACTGGTGAAGAAAATTAATTAATACACAAAATGTGTGTATTAAAAATGAAACCTATCCTGACTCCACACTGTTCAGCTGCATCCAGCAGGTTTGTAATTTGTTCTTCTTCACATATTCTGCTTTAATGGCTGCCAGCACAGCTGTAAGAGTTCAGTTAAATCATCATGTTTCTCTTTCTTTAACATTAAACGATGTGCAGCAGGATGGGTTTGTAATGAATCGCAGTCAGACAATGTTGCAGTGTGATGATATAGAGTCTATATCATCACACTGCAGACCTTTGTTATTTCCTTTACTTAAAGCCTTCAGAAACCACCATGAGATGATAACATGACAACATAAATACATACTGATACTTTCTATTATACATCTACAAACACAGACCTGCTTATGGGTCTTTTACAGAGCCAAGCAGACCCACATGATCATTGAAGAACTCTGCTAAGTTACAGAAACAGGACTTAAAGTGGTATCAACATTTTTGAAATGTTCACTTTTCATGGACACAGAGCTGGATCAGTGTCCATGATGGCCACTACAAGAGACTGAACAACTGTTATCACACAATTTATTTGATCACAATTTGACCAAATTCAACCAAAAACACCGAAGAACAGAAGCCACCTTAAAGTTCTGCACAGGCTGTGTTCAAGTCAGAATAATCAGCAGTGTGAGGTACGTGCAAAAATCCAAACCAGGACCCTGGGAATCTGAGGAGGAGACTAGCTCCTAGCTACATATAGGCTGACAGCTACAGTCGTTTTGGGAAGTTGGTCAAACTTTCTATATTTCTGCATAAATATGACCCGAAACACGATCAATGCTGAATTCTGCAGGCCAACAAATAAACTTTACTGCTGGACTGCATGTGGTTCAGACGAGTCCAGATGGAGATGAGGTGAGGTGAGGTGTCATGCTGCATGCTGTGTGTCAGTCATGATGTCAGTTTTAGCTACGGTCTGCTAACATGAATCTGTTAATGACAGACTGATTCACATTGAACTGAAGTATGGATCCTTTACTCGCCGTCAGCTAGTTTTAAGAGTTCAAATACACAGTATTGCTATATTAGCCTAATGTACTAGCGGAGCATCGTCTGTTAGTGTAATATTTACATACAGTGTATGAATCTATCATTTATTTAAATGTTTTATTACTGAAATGTCTTTCCATACTTTGTTTCAGTGGGCTGCCTTTCTAGTACAGTGAGGCAGATGTTTAAGTCATGTTTATGCAGACATATAGAAGATTTTAAATGATTCATACACTTTGAAGCAGCACTGTAAATATGCATTACTCTGTGCTACAGATGCTCCAAACCATCAACCACCTGCAGAGCAAACAGACACATACAACCCCAAGAGTCCAGCAGAGCTCATCACAGCATGGAGACACTTCCAGAGTGATTCTTACCTTTGATCATCAGATGGCTGATCAGCTTTGAAATCAATGGGCTGAATCATCGACCGATCACTTTTCATGGACACACAGCTGGGTCCAGGTCCAGCAGAGTCTGCTCTCACATCCTGGATCCTGATAGAATCACAAACACTGACTCTGAGCTTCTTCTGGAAAAATGATGCTGAACATCATGTTACACTTTAAATGTTTAATAATGATGGAAACAAACTGCAGCTGTGACATTAACTCTGACCTTTGACCCTCAGATGGATCAACATCTTTGAAATCAGGGGGCGGATCCTTTGACCAATCACTCTTCATGGACACACAGCTGGCAGGTCCAGGTCCAGGTCCAGGCCCAGGTCCAGGCCCAGGTCCAGGTCCAGGCCCAGGTCCAGGTCCAGGTCCAGGTCCAGGCCCAGGTCCAGGTCCAGGTCCAGCAGAGTGTGCAGTGTGCTGCTGCTTTGGTCTTGAACACACAGATGTGTGAATAATGTGAGTGTGAGCTCTGACATGGAGAAGAGTCATGGACAGTCAGAGACGGTCCTCTTACCTCTGAGCTTTGGTCCGGCTCTCATGGTCCCCACACAGAGGGCTTTTAGAGGGAGGGACTCCCTCCTCTCTGTCCTCACACTGACTCATAGCAGAGCTCACACCTTCACACAAACACAGCAACATGACACAGAAACACACAGTCAGCATGTTGTTATTGATCCTTCATGTAGATGCTAACAGGCTAATCATGCTGTTAGCTTAGCATCAGAGCCTCAGACCAGGTTTGGTTCTCAGGCTTTTATTTTGGTGAGTCTGTAAACACACCAACATCTCTGATGCTGTTATTATTGATGTCACATGCTGTAAGTGGAACAGTGCACACACACATTCAGTGTTTGCTTCAGAGTTCTGTCACTTCTCTCCATGTGTGAACATGTGAATAAATGAACATGTGTTCATGTGTGTTTCTGTCACAGTGTGAACAGACTGAGTGAAGCACTGAGACCTTCCTCTGTAACAGTCTGTGGACTGTTTTCTATAGAAAGGACAAACACATGAGCAGCTACTGTCTGAGCTCTGAGGACTGACACACTTCTCCTCATGGCAAATATTAGATTCACATATTTATGAACCCTTGAAGAGAAAATGTTTCTTCTGATGAGTTTCAATCATCAATATGAATTCATGAAAAATAAAACGCACCACAGGCGCGTCAAACCTGAAACAGACTGATCTGATAAAGTCAGAATAAAGCGACCTTTTCTCCGCTTGAAGCTTTGAACGAGTCGATCTGAGTTTCAGAGCAAATGAAGCTGCTGAACTTTACAGAGAGAACGATCAACAGAGACGCTTGTTGTTTGTCTGTCTGACATGAATTGAATTACAGTAACTCCACACAGCTCAGTGAACACAAAAACTCAGAAAGCTGTCAGACCGGTTCTGACACTCCCTGCATTTCTCACTGATCATGTGACCTGAGAGCTGTGTTCTACAGTCTGCTGTGACTCGAACAGAAAAACACTACAAGTAACAACTTGTTCTGAAACAGCTGTTCATCTGCTATAAAAGTCATCAAAGAGCAAAGAGAAAGCAGCCAATCAGCAGCAGAAACATCTGTACTGTACCATCAGTCAGTGATGCAGCACAGTGTGATCAGACATGGAGAGATTTCTCTGGAAGGACTCTCACCTGCTGGATCAGTTCAGATGGACTTACAGACACTTTCCAGCTTCCTGTGTGGAGAAGAAGCTGCTCCTGGTCCTCCTCAGTCCTGCTGTCTGACACAATCTGATCTGAGGACGCCGTCACTTCCTCACAGCCTCACAGTCTGAACACGTCAGTGACGGTGAAACCGGTCCGACAAGTGTCTGAAAGACATTTCCTGATTCACTTCTACTGTCTGTCCACTAGATGGAGCTCAGCAATCAATGAACTGCAGATCAGCACAGGATGGAGCAGAGCAGAAGCAGCATGGATCACACACCTTACAGTCAGTAAGCCTCAGCACCATGGAACTCTCAGCTTAAGGCAAGACACAAAGACAACTGGTGAAGACTGGACTTTGTAAATAGACAAATGTACTACTTGTGTTCATGAACAATTTAAGTTGAAGTTAGCAAAAATAGCTACAATGTTATGCTTTAGTTAAGTTTATTGTGTTATCTTGAAAAGTGTTTAACACCAGGTTTAATTTGTCTTTAAGGTTATCAACCTAGGCGATTCTAGGCGGTTAAGTGATTCTAATCAAACCAAACCAAGCAATCACCATTGCCACTGCAACTTAATGTCATCATACCAACTTGCAATAAAAGGAAAAGAAGAGCTTTGAGTTGTCAGTTGAAAAGTGCCTTCACCAAACAAGCAAACTACCTGAGCTGGGCTGCTGGGAACATGACAAAGACTGAGCTACAAGAGGAGTTCAAAACACTTACCCTTCATGCCAGGAAAGTCAGTGAGTAATGATGACTACTGGACCGGACTGTTGGCGGACATCACAGAGGCTGAAGGGGTGGATAAAGAAGCTAAGCGCGCAGTTGCAGGCAGACCTGGGAAAGACAATGAAAGATTGTGAAACCAGACTGGAGGAAGTCAAAAGGACAGTCCAGCACAATCTCTGGTCCAAGTATGGAGAGGATGAGATTGAGTCTGCTCTCTCTAACTAGGGATGTGCGATTTGACAATAAATGATCGTGAAGGATTTGAATGTGTCAACGATGTGCCAGAACAGAAACATGAACCTGATTGGAGCGGACAGTTTGTTTGATCTGTACCTATTCATGATCAATGTTTATAGATCAGAACAATTTAAGTGTGATGTAACTGTTTTTGTACACTTGTTTCATTTATTGTGTTCATCACGTGTAAAGAACTGTGACATAAAAACAGCTTTTATGTCACTAACTGTGTCCCTGCTGTGACGGCGCTCTGCCAGCAGGTGGCGCTGCAGTGCAGCCTCAGATGGCTCAGTCTTCTGTATTTCACTGTATATATTACTTCTATATTGTGGATTTATGGTCTGTATTCTCCAATATTCTTTGCATGTTATTCTTAAGATAACACACATCTGTTCAGGAGGACTGTGGAGTTCATGGAGTTTATTCATGTCTGCTGATCATAACTACACTCTGACTGTGCTTGTGTTGCAGCTACGAACTGAACATGGCAGAAAAGTCAGAGAGCAACAAACTGCTGTCTTACATTCATCCTTCAGCTCTGTGTTCTAAGAGTCTGAGAATATGTGATTTCCTTTATTTACAGTGGTGCATGTCATGTGACTTTACTAATGCAACATGTATGATAATGTTCTGTCTCCTCTCATTTCCAGACGTGCAGCCAAAAACATGTGCAGTGATGATATGTGACGGTATCATCATGGTCTCAGAGAGAAGAGCTGAGTGTCTGTTCTGATCTGTGGATGCTTGTGTCTCTTCTCCCCTGTAGTTTCCTGCTTGTTGCTCCGTCACACGCCCTCTGCTGGTGAGCCGCGTCATTACACACAACCGCTCATGTAATGAGGCGAATTTATAAATTTTGACTTTATGTGGAGGAGGGATTGATTTTGGAATGAGGAGGCTGCAACCTGCGATGGCACCACTAGATGTCAGCTTTTCACAGCATTGGTGGTTCAGTGGTAGAATTCTCGCCTGCCACGTGGGAGGCCCGGGTTCGATTCCCGGCCAATGCAATGACCCTTTTAACTGAGGAACATGTGAGGGGACATATATTCACCTTCACATCTATGCTGTTGTTCAGCATGTTGTTTTTATATGTGTTAACAGACCTATCTGACTTCTGTTAACATCACTGTGACACACACACAGAGGCTCTACACTTCACAGACGAGCTTCAGTGGTACAGTGCACATCACATTTGAAACAAGAGCACTTACCATCACTGGTAGTGAAGGTGTCACAGGAAGAATTACTGTCATGTTTTACCTTTAGAGCCTTTTTATAGAACACATTCATTTGATTTGAATTAAGAATGTTTGTTGGTGCAGTAGCCAGCATGAGCACTGTAGATGTCTTTATTTAAAGAAGAAAAAGAGAAAAGACCATGTTTCACCTCTTTCTGAGCCTCGTTAGTGCAGTAGGCAGCGAGTCAGTCTCATCATCTGAAGATTGTGACTTCAACTCTCACAAGGGGCACTTGTTTTAGAGCCAGAATACAGATTACAAAGAGCACACTGTATATTTACATGTCATCCAGGTCATGTTCATAGAGACCACTGAAGCAAGGCTGAAGCTGGGCATTGTTGGGAGCCAGTGTGCAGGGCAATAGTTGCTAGACAGCAAGCCTTATCTAGACATGGAGGACAGTCTCCTCATGGAGGACAGTGATATGCAAAGTGCTCAATGACACAATATTATAACAAATACTTATGAGACATTATATAAGAAAGATCAGTGCATCATGACTTCAGCTCCATTCAAAGCTTTAGGAGGCTTCATGGCCTCCATCACTCCATAAGACTGTTCCATCTGTTGTTTGTTTCACTGCAGCTCATCTAGTAATAATGTGTAACACATATATGAACATCAAGCTGATCATGTCATGCTAAACTGAGTCCTTGGAAGAGAAAACTGACATGTAACAAATAACAATTTCACTTTGTAGATTAAAGCAACATGTGTTTACACCAGAATTGGTCCTGTCAGCTGATATGAACAGGACTTCCTCCTCCACCCCCTCCACTGTCTGCACACACAGGAAGTTCACCCTTAATCAATGCTCTCTGTTTCAGTTAACCTGTCCGCACAGAATTAGTCTCTGACACAACATGTAGAGCCTGGATAGCTCAGTCGGTAGAGCATCAGACTTTTAATCTGAGGGTCCAGGGTTCAAGTCCCTGTTCAGGTGGAAAGCTTTGTTCTCCTGTGACACAGTTCTAGGATGGCCATGTAGCAGCTCAACTTCACAAGAAGGAGACAGAGTTGGATGTACCATCTATGTAGATGTTTTTTAGCAAGCACATAACAAACATCAATAAATGTACCCACATGCTGGGAACCACAGGCAGCATGTGGTCCTGACAGCACACAACAGAAAAACCACCATACGTACAAAATGGCCGCTTTAAATAGCTGCTGCCACACCTGGAGTCCTCTCCCATCCCCAGATAGGTGATCTCCTTCTCCCTCCATTACACTTACCCCACCATACACCTCACACCAAATACAACACATATGTACAATAAATACATGGAATTCCTTTTTATTAAAAGCTAAAAGCTGGTTTAAAACTCATAACTAAAATTGTCCTTCCCCCTGCACCTATTTCCTGAGTGGACTGGTCCGGAACCATAAATGCCTGCTTGTTCCAAGAGGGACTCTTTTGACTGTCACCCCTGGCCACAACAAAAGGTAAGAGCTCACACACCATCACACATTAACAATAAACAATCATTAAAAACCCACAATCCGATCATTGTATAGTTAATTCAGCATCTGTTTCTTGTGTCTTACAGATAATACCTACAGCTAGTGATGGGTTTTCAAGGCTTTGTTGAAGCTTCGACACCTGATTCAAGAAAAAGGTTCATTACTCGAGGCTTCAATGACACAGTGCTCGAGTAGGACATCTAGTGGTGAATAAAATGAATTGCGGTGTGTGTTATTGGTTCATGGATCGTTTGGCATTTGAATCTCCGTGCAGCCTCGTTCGACTACACTACATGGCTGACACAATAAAATACATTAAACTTTCAGTTTCACTGCACGCAATTGTTACAAAGTTACATTTGAAGTGGATACATAATAATTAGGGCTAATCAAACATCATGATGAATCCGATTAAAATGTTTAACACAATTAAAGCATTTGCGGCAGAGAACAAAGCTGGATGCTGGTGTAGGGGAATCATCGTTGGTTTACTTAATAACTTTTCTTCTACTAAAATGTACACAATGACAAATTGCGATTAACTGCGTTTAATGCTATGAAATTCTTAGATATAAATAATAAAAAATAAATGTGAATCGTTTGCATCCAAGTAATATATTTAACTCATATTTAAAGAATCTCAAACTGATAAATGTATCAATGTATCTAATATATTTCACCATCTAACTGATTGATCTATTACTATATATTGATATATAGTCATATCCCTGAACACACCCGGTCCCACCAAGCGATTACAACAATAAATAATTACTCCATGTTGCTGTGTTTTTATTTTATCAATCATCCCACTGCCACTACACAAACAAAAATCATGCTCCCTACATGGGTTAAAGGTGAACTAAAAAAAGATTAACTGTGCTAGCAACCACTGCTAACAGTAATGAAGAGGCCCTTCATTACGGGGGGGACACCTTCTGTGGATTGGTGGTGAAAAAAGGTACATTAGTATATTATGAAATATAATAATATGAAGTAGTTGAGATTTCCTGCAGATTTTAACAGGTTGTTAAACTATTTTAGCTACAGAAGTAAACACTTAATGACTATTTCAGAGACAGATTCAATAAACACTCATTGATTTTAAAACACGGTGACAGAAACTAATTCCAAGTGAAACAACAGTTTTGTCAAACACACTGGTGGCACTACACTAACAGATGATAAAAAGCCTCCATATCTGAGGCCTTCTCTCATTTACAGAGACAAAACACTGGCAAATCTCCCTCATGTCCACCTGATAGAGTTTCCCCGTCATCACTCACCTCAGCAAGCATACTTTTGAATTAACCACCAATATAAGTGAGCTTTAAATATATATATCATCAATGAAATAACATCAGCATGTTGATTTAACACAGTTCTCTTCATCTGAGTTTCAAAAAGTTGTTGGACCATGAACCAAACTCTGCTTAATGCAGATAATACAGAAACACTAAAAATACTAACTTACAAAAAGATGCATTTCTTTATTTTTATTTGCTTATAAAACTGCTGAATTCACAACAAACCTTGTGGATGTGTTTATAATGATGCCCTGCCTCATCTGCTACATCAGTGTTTCCCTGTTCATATAATGCTCCACTGTGTCCTGACGGTCCATCACATGTGTTTTATTCTTGCTGATAAGAATAGGAGCAGGTGGCTGTGTGCACTGGCTCGGCGAGGCTGAAGCTAGCAGGCTAACAGGAGCTAACATGGCCTTATTACAATATGGGTTAATGCTGAAAACAACTCTAACTCTCCGTGTCTTTGTTGGGAATCTCCTCATGTCCATTGTGTGTGCGGAGGGAGCAGAAAAGGCAACAACATGTCATCAGACAAATAATACCGTCTACTGTAACTGAAAGTAAACAGCAGCTTCCTCCCAACTTTTCTAAGTTTCTTTAACATCAACCTAATGTCACCTGGGGCCATGTGACAAACAGTCAGGCTTCAGCATGAGCTGGACTTTGTGGGATGACACTGACGTTACCTCCTCCAGCTTCGACCAGCACCGACGGTTCTCTTCACTGTGTTTTACGCTCGCCCGAAGAAACCACTGGCTTTGTTAGGTCTGTTACTATAGTAACGGTATTGCAGCGCTGTGGTAACCAGGAAAACTGGAGGATCCTCAACCGTTGGTAAATGGGACGGTCTGGCCTTCAAAGCACTTCCTGATTGTGGCGCGACGTCATAAATTTTGGTGGCAGTGTTTCCACCAACAGGAGACCAGCTGTTGAGGAAGATTTATTAAAGCTGCAGATTCACATGAGGTCAGAGATCAATTCAAAACAATAAACAATCAATCCCTGCATTATTGTAAACAAACACAACAGCTCTGTACACAATTATGACTGCACAGTGTGTTCAACAACTACAGGCTAAAGTCCACTTTGCACATTACACAGAGTGTAAGGCCACACAGGTTGGGAGGAAGAGGAGAGGTGTATGGACCAACACGTTTTCACTCGACCACCTTCAGGTCTGGTCCAGGGTCCTCTGGGCTGCTCAGAGAGCAGATCTCTAGACAGTTGTTTTTGCTGCCCTCCTCTGGACAGACCAGACGGTGTGATTTGCGGTCGGCTTGTCTTTGTTGCCACACGTAAAGTGCAGCAATCATCAGGGCACAGATGCAGAGCACCAGCAGGAAGGAGACAGCCACCATGTGTGAACACATCCTGGAGGATGTTGAAGGGAAGCTGTTTGGGGGACTTTGCTTTGGCAAAGGACGTCCACTTCCTCTGCAGAGTCCTCTGTCCTCCCATATCATCCTGTAATTGCACACACAGGCATCAGACTGTAGCATCAGATGACATCACATCCTGCTGTCACTTTTTATGTTACCTTGCAGACTTGAGACACACGGGAGATCTGCAGTTCGTCCAGGAAGTTAAACTCTTTCCCAATTTCACTAAAGAAGAAGTAGAGTTTCTTCTCGGCTTGGTCCAGAGACGAGCCGACAAACGATGGGTCTGAAATACAGGAAGTGATGAAAGGAAGTGTCATGTGGTCAGAATACAGAGAAAAGAGATGTGAGAGCATGTGATCAGCTGACTCAGCTGTGGACAGGATACATTTTCTTTACAGAACCAAACTGTCTCAATCAGTGTCAGTGAACAATGAACTGATGGTATCAGATGATAGATCTGATATCTGTAAGAAGACTAGTAGAACGTTCAGACTCAGAGGAAGTGAGTCACTGTTCTGTGGCTTGAAGTCAAAGATGTGACATGAGTGTTTCCATTGTTTCATATTTCTGTGTTGACGACCGAGTGATGAGGCCGCTCTCTCACACTGAGCTGTTACAAAAGTTCCGTCCCTCCCCTTTGTGCAGGTTAGCTAAGAACGGCTACCTGGCTGCTCCTATTTCACATCACACTTGGTTTGAGTGAAGGTGGAACAGAGCCGCTGTGTCCAGGAGTCTGATGGCGGCAGCTGGACTCAAGGATGGTGTTTTGAAGACGTTTCGTCCCCCGCGTCGCTTCTTCGGTCCTGCTGCTGTTCTGGTGTGGAATCTGAGTTTTTATGTGTTCAGGACCTCTGTGGGGGGATCTTGACTCACATGACTAAGATCCCTGTTGTTGGTTAATGGTCAGTTAAGGACCAGACACTGTGCAGGACTAGTTGACGGCCCCATTGTGTTAGGGTTTGGATGGGGTGAAAGCTGCTGGGCAGGTGTTGACAAAAGGACCGATTGTGTGATTTAAAGCTGACCCAGCAGAGTTGATTTACTCCTGGTCCTCTTTGAAGACCAAACCGCGTGAGACCTTTTCAGACCAGGTTTTGTTCAGATATCAGTGCTCTGCCTCACATAACTTTAGCAGAACTCAGATGAAGAATCAGGGCTGAAACAGCATTCTCAGTGATTTCTGCTCTCAACAGATCAATATTTTAATTCAGAATGATTGATCCTCTTTGGCATAACAATACAACAGCAGACAACTCACTGAGTACATTCTGGCAGCTGAAGACACATTAGACAGATGAAGACTGTAGAGACACAGAGAGAGAGGTGCTGCTGGTAAGGCTTTCAGTTAACTTCAGAGTCCAGCACAGATCCAGGAAGTGTGTCAGCTTCCACAAACTCACTGGCCACCTCAGCAAAGGTGGGGAAAGGTCCTTCTAACTGAAAAGGCTCAGAGAAAAAGAAAACATCTAAAACATCTCACTTTCAATAACGTCTATTCATTTCAGCAGCTCAACTTCTCCCATTCATTCTAAAATCAAAACTTCAGACTAAAGATTTTTCACCTTTCAGCCTGAACCATAGAAATAATAATCTGATTACAATCTGATGAAGACTCAGTCTGTAAAGTAATCTGATTACGATCTGAAGGACTTTGTCCCTCAAGTTCTAGTCCGTCTTCAGAGAGTGTGGGCAGCTCTCTGTGAGTCATCACATGACTCCATCTGTGAGCAAGGCACTGACCCGAGGCGTAGCTCCAGGCTTTGAAGTGACATGATCAGTGCTGAGGGGCTGCTTAGCAAGGCACCATTGTTTACAGAGCAGCGTTGAGGAGGATTAAATCCAATGACCAAGCATCATCTTCATCTTCATGGCCTCCATCTTAGGCGCTAGACGGTGGAATGGGAGGAAGAGGAGGCTGTCTGCAGAGACACACAGTTACAGTTTGAGCTTTAAAACGTCTTTCTCTCCTGGTCTGGAATGAACCACTGAACTGTACCTGTTAGGAGAGGCAGCTGGTGCAACACTTCTGTGCCGCTGGGGTTTGATGTCAGAGGCGTAGTCGGGGGGCTGTAGGAGGTCGGGGTAGCAGGCCGGGGGAGGCTTCCTGGGCAGCACCGGTCTGAGTGGAACCTGATACTTGAAGAATTTATATGTTTACGCTATATCTAAAGTGGAATCTTCATCAAATGTCATCAACCATGATTAGTCGTTCAAATAGCTGATTAGTTTTGTTGATTGATTAAATGGGTCGAACTAACCCTGAGAATTTGTAGTTCAGGGAATGTTATCAGAATCTACATAAATCCAGGACCTGACGCTCACCTGTGTCCCTGACCAATCAGCTTACACCAGATTTCAGGTGAGTTCAATAATCACAGTGATCAACCACCTGATCACATTACACTGATCAATCAAGCGGCTTCTCTACTCAGCACTATCAGAGGCTGCAGCCAGAGGCAGGTCGTACCTGTCCAGTTGTGCAGGGGTCAGGGGGGAGTGGCTTGTTGGGTGGAGCTGGTTGACTCGCTAGCAGCTGAGAGGTTAGTGATGAAGAAGAGCAGAAGAGGAAGAGTAGAGCCTTAGCAATGGGATGCTGTGTACTGAGCTATATTGTGAAATTCTGTTAAGTGATCACAGCATGCAGACAGAAGTGTGACGCCCCCTACTGTACGAACAGAAGATGTCCTATGACTTTTACAGTACTTTTATATTCCACATCATATTTAATGCTGTTTCTCCTCCAACCAGCAGGTGGAGCTGCAGCCTGATCTGATCTGTACATGAACTGCAGACAAACACTCAACAAAGAAAACCGGTGGGGGGGGGGGGGGGTCGGGGGGCAGTGGCTTGATGGGAAGGGGGGGGGCACACGAGTCAGTGATGACCAGGAAAGAGAATGACATCACAGAATTCTCCATCTTTACTGATCTGCCACAGGCCAGTGCTGTAGCTCTCAGTCTGCCCTGATGGTGGCAGTGTGTAGATAGAGAGGACTTCATAAATGATACACTATTACCTAACTATTCTAATAATCACACATTAACACGGAAACAGCACATGGACACCGGCAGGCAAGGTTACCTGTGGCTGAGGTTTTAGAGTGGGATCAGGGGGGAGTGGCTTAGTGGGAGGAGCAGGTCTGTCATGAACCTGACAGGAGAGAAAACAGGAAGCAG
Organism: Parambassis ranga; assembly: GCF_900634625.1. NCBI lineage: Eukaryota > Metazoa > Chordata > Actinopteri > Ambassidae > Parambassis > Parambassis ranga. Next base: position 2,346,773 of record NW_021144778.1, read on the forward strand.
AGACAGAGTGACAGAGCTGCACAGAGGTCAAAGGTCAAACAGGCAAGGTTGCCTGTAGCATGTGATCCAATCACAGCTGTGCCATGTGATGTGGTCACCTCACACGCTAATCCCAGGTGTGAACAGTCACTGACTCTACATGGACCTCAGACCAGGACCTGCAAGTCCAGCTGTACCTGGGAGGATGAAGAGGAAGATGACAAGCAGAGCAACATGGACAGGATCCGACTCTGAACACACAGAGAGAGAGAAGGTGACGGGTTAGTCACAGTCCGTCAGGAGGTCAGAGTGTGCGTGTGTCTGTGTGTCAGTGAGTGTGTGTGTGTCAGTGAGCAGTCAGCGTGTGCGTGTGTCTGCAGTCAGAGTGCAGTCAGTGTGTGTGTGTGCAGTCAGTGTGTGTGTGTGTGTGTCTGCAGTCAGAGTGCAGTCAGTGTGTGTGTGTGTGTGCAGTCAGAGAGCAGTCAGAGTGTGTGTGTGTGTGTGCGCAGTGTGGAATTATATAAGGTTACCTATGCACTGACATGATACAGAGCACATATTTACTCGTATGTATGCTTTCACTCAGAGAAAAAGGGAGGTTTTCACACTCTTTCACACAAACACATCCTCCGTTACAGGGAGTTCGGGAGGATGTTATCATTCCTGGAACCCTTTTGATGCGGTGAAGGCGAAGCACTGGGAGGCATCGGACGTAAGATAAATCATCCAACATAGGAGGGATACAGAGTGTTTCACAGTCATAAATATGTTAGACCAATTATTATAATTGGTAGGTGGGAATAACAGGGCAACATGTCCCAATATGGTAATACCAACGAAGGTCTTGAAAAACTGTTGATCTATTATGCAAATAGATTATGCAAATGTACCTCCACGAGCCTGTGTCCAGGGAGGGGCAGAACACTTATGGAGGGGAGTGAAGCAGACTGAAAGGCCTGTGTTCACTGTGTTCTCCCTTTGCAAAGGCGAAACTACAAACCCAGGGTATTGTCTTTCACTCAATGTTCTGATTACAGAAGACGGAGTCTGACAATCCGGGGTGACCAGGGAAGGTCACGACAGCAGTCAGAGTGTGTGTGTGCGCAGTCAGAGTGTGTGTGCGCGCGTGTGCAGTCGGAGTGTGCGCGCGTGCGTGTCTGCAGTCGGAGAGCAGTCAGAGTGTGTGTGTGTGTGTGCGCAGTCAGAGTGTGTGTGTAGTCAGAGTGTGTGTGTAGTCAGAGTGTGTGTGTGTGTGTGTGTGCAGTCAGTGTGTGTGTGCGTCTGCAGTCAGAGAGCAGTCAGAGTGTGTGTGTGCAGTCGGAGTGCAGTCAGTGTGTGTGCGTGCAGTCGGGAGTGTGTGTGTGCAGTCAGAGAGCAGTCGGGAGTGCGTGCGTGCGTGTGCGAGCAGTCGGAGTGTGCGCGTGTGCGTGTCTGCAGTCAGAGAGCAGACAGAGTGTGTGTGTGTGCAGTCAGAGTGTGTGTGTGTGTGTGTGTGTGTGCAGTCAGAATAGTATTTTCTGCTGATCTTTATAAATAATAAACTGTACATTTTCATAATGCCCACTGGTAAATAGTTAGAAATGTTCAAACTGTGTCTCTCTCTCTCCAAAATGCCAACAGGCAGAATGACCGTTTGATATAATAACCACAATATTGCTCCTCACGTGAACTATACTTTATACTATGGTGGAGCATTTGTATATTACTACAGGTTTCATAGTTTTTTTATGTTATTTGTTTTATATGATTTTTTTCCATACTTTTTGATGCCACTTGGTGAGAATTAATTACTCTGATTACTCTTATTACTTACTCTGTACTGAACACTAATTACTTTGATGACAGCAAGGGAGAATATTTTTTTCCAACAGACTAATAATTCAAAAGTAACATTGTCTGATGTAAAATATTTGCATGAAACACAAACGGCTCTCTGCATCTCAGAGCAAAAATCTCTTTCTATAGTATAAATCAGATCACTTAACTGTGTAAACTTTATAACAGTCCTGTGATCCTATGATGAATAAGTATGAATGCATGCACAGCTAGATGTTCAGTCACTTTCACTACCGCTCTCTGAATTCACATAGCAGTTGTCCTCTCCTGTGTTCCCTATAAACCACAAAACCACAAGAGGGCGAATCATTCTCACTGAAAGTAGGTATTATCACAAAAATTAAGTCAGTCTCCAGCAGCTTACCGTTTGGTGTTTCTTCCTCGTCGTCAAGGTGATCCATGTCGTGACTCACAAAAATATTCTAGAAAGATAAATCACCTGTTAAATCAATCAGAAGATGATGTGGAAAAATTCTATATTTCTGCTGTAGACTGAACACAAGTCGAGTACCTTAGTCCTGACAAGTCTTTCCCAGTGTCCCTGCTGCTGTTTGACTAGTTTGAGAACGGGTTGGTTGGACTTCATTTCCCAGCAGCACTGTTCAGCAACAATATTCTGGTAAAGCTCCAGGTCGGCTCTGTACTGACGACCATTCACTCTGCCACTGCAGAACAAAAAGAGGGCATCAACACACTCCAAGTTTCCTCCATACCAGGTCACTTGTTTGCAATTCGGAAGCATTTAAGGCAATTTACGATTTCAATTTGCAAAAACACAAAAGGGAACATTAATATTCTACATTGTTTCATGATCATCTCTCAAACTGTATAATCTCCCCCTATATCCCTCCTCATTCTTTGTCAGGGTGAACCAATAAACCACTATAATTCCTTGGAAGCTTCCCACAGGTGAGCAACCACAAGGAATCATGTATACTGACAGTCAAGAAATGCACCAACAACCAAGTTACATATTTGCTGCTGATAGAAGGTCTTAGGAATCAGATGGGCAAGCTTTATTCTACTGTTATGTAATGTATACAATGAAAATCTGACACAAATGAGGGCGGGTATATTGAGTCTGTGCAAACAAAGAAGTTTGTTCCCTGACATGAATGAATGTAACTGCAGCAGAGTAAAGATATCTTTGCTAAATTAGTATAATGTTAGGCCAATCAAATTTCATGATAATGTAATCACAAATTAAATGTAGATTTCCTTTAAATCCAATTATGAGACAGCTGTATTATTCAGAAACAACAGAATACAGAACAATCACAGTAGCACCAAAGGAAAGTGACTGAATGAGATGCCCTTTACATTAAACTGTAACCCGGAACTGTGTGACACCGTTTGTTTGTCTAATTTACAGACTGGCATGCCGAACATGTACCCACTACCACCAGTGTAAAATGCTCTGGACAGACAGTTCCACTGAATGTTGGATGTGATGAAAGTGAGTGAGCAAACACTGGTGGTCTGGTCCTGACAGACCTGTAGATGACTCTGTCAGGGAAGAAATCACAGCGCTGACTTTCTGGGTTCACCAAGATCACTCTTGCAACTGCACAGTTGACCGTCTGATACCAACGTACATGGGGGTGGTAACTGAAATCCAACAACAAAACACTTAGAACAATGTAACTGTATTATTAAGACCACATATTGTACGACGTCTCGTGCCTTTTTGTTGAGTCGTCTCTTCTGTTAGAGCTGATGACCTGCTGTCTGTAGCTTCCATCTGCCCCTTCAGGTACACCTGTACACATGATTTATGGAGTGTCTCAGCTCATTCATAGTAGCCTATATAAAACATCTTTCTGTGTGCTAGTTTACACCATCTCTTGCCTCTTAGTGTCAATCTGCGATGTTTCGTAAACTGTGGATCTGTATAGAAGTTACAAAAATGCTTTTACCATTTCCAGAGGGGTTTAGAGAGGCAGCCAGGCTAATCACTGGATACACGTCTATTGCATCCCTCTTCCTGTGTATGATAGCCAGCGTTCAATTAAACATTTGTGACAGTGTGTATGTGACAACAACAACATCAAAATGGATGACCTTAAGGAAAACCTTAAGTGGCTACAGAGCAGAATGAAAGGTATTACAGGAGCACAGAAACAAGAGAGCAGAGGCTGTGTGGTTCCCTTACGCTCTTTGCAACAACAACCACCTAATCAAAGGCAATAAGCTCTGACAACACCCCAACAAACTGGGAATAGGGTTATAGAATAATTATTGTATGTTTCCTCACTGTAACGCTGCTGTTAGTAATAACAGTTTCTTTGGCGGACCTTGAAGTTTCTGTGCCCTATTACTCAACACTGTGCTCTGTTTGTACAAGGAGCCCTGACAATCAGGCATCTCTGCCACTCCCTACGTATTGATAATAATGCCGCACAAACTTAATCACAGTACTCATTTTGAATGTATACAAGACCTGAAAGAATACAAAGCTCAATCAAAATCAGCAGCACACCATGCCAAACACATACTGGTACTCACACTCAAAACTACACTGAATCTCTGAAACACATGCTTATCTAAAGACACCAACCTCTCCTTCTTAATTATTATTAATTAATATTATGATTCATTTTCTTCTTTTTAATGTGAAAGAAGAAAAGAATTCTAAGAAGAAGAAAAGAAGAAAACAAATCTGTCAGGGCACGGTTACATTTCCATTCAAACAATATAAAAAGCACTACTGTTTCCATTACAGCTGAAGGTTTACAAACCATGTACAGAATCATTGTATCATTTAAAATAACACAACATAACAGTTGTGGCTGTGTTAGTAACTCACTTTGTAGATGACTGGCTCAGAAAATACTGGGGTATCAACACACAGTATCTGTGAAGAGGACACAGAAAATCATCAACACATGCATTGTGTTTACTGTCAGTTGTTGTATATGCTGCTAACACAACCCAATGACTCCATGGGTATTAATAAAGTTCATGTGAACGCACGACACTTTGATCATGTTCAATTTCAAATGACATAAACCAAACAGGCTCTCACACACAAGGAGTTCAGCAGCTCTGGTGCTTTAACACATCTTCATTAAAGTGAACAGCCATGAAGAAAGGCCTCCATGTTCAGTGAAAGGCACTACAAACAGGTTTTATCCTGCTGACTGAGCTACATGCTGTCACTCATTTTGACTTCCTACTCGCTATCTCTGGGCTCACAAACGGGAAGTTCTTAGATGACACTTTCTATGTCTCAGAGAAAACTCCTACCTGCTCTCGTACTATAGAGTTCCTTCTGTTGAATGTGTCACTGTTTGTTTAGCATGTTCCTCCTGATGTTAGCTGTATGACTTCTGCAGCGACCGCTTGTTTTCTTTTAACGGCAGCCGGACACGGATGCGGCGGAGTGTTGTTGGACAGCAGCAGAAGACACAGCTTAGACCCAGATTAATTAGTCACAGGTTCACTTGCTTCGATTTTCGCATCGATTGATCTAGACGCAAAGGCGTGAAATCAAATATTTGTAAAACTGTTTTATTAATATTTACAAATACACAAATACAGACATAAGACTTCTTACCATAATGTGTTTTTGAGATTGGAGGTTGAATCCTTGTAAGCCGATGTTACCCCACATGGTAAACAGAGTTTGCTCCATCAGCACGCTGTCTCCTTTCCTCCCTGTGGACGTGAACAGCTCCTCCAAGTGTGGCCGAGGAACATGAAGCCATTGCAGCAGCATCGAAACAAGGTCCTGAGCTGCATAACAACAGATAAAGTAAAAATAAAGACGATACAGAACAACCATAAGATATGCAGATATACATGTAAGTCTGTTCCGGTTGGCCAGCAGGTGGTGCAGAGGCACGGTTGGTTTGGTTGGAGTGACAGCTCACATGCTGCACTTTTCTTCAGTGACACCGTAGTTGCTGAGAGAAGTTTGTGCAGGGCGCCATATTGCTTTCAGAAGTTTGATTCCTCTGAAAGGTAAGCAGCACTTTATGATGTGGTTTATTTTATGTGAAGGTAGTGATTGTGCATGGCTCCTTGGGAGCTCACTGTAAAAATGGATATTTATGAGGCTGAGTTCTGTTTCTGACAATTACATTATTTGGTAGTTAACCCTTCATTGTAAGCATACCTATAAGTATGTGTAGTCATATCAGTGTTAATTTTGGCAGCAATTTTTGATTTAGTTTTTATTTTAGTCTTGTGACTAAAATGTCATTTGATTTTAGAAACATTTTAGTCATCAACATTTTTTAACGACTAAAAATCTACTAAAATTCTATGATATAGGCTATTTGTCATGAAATTAGTTTGACTGTGCAATAAAAACAGGCACAGCTTTAACTTTTGTTATTTGAAACAAACATCTCTTTATTTAATTGCCGTTACCTTTTCACAAAAGAACAAAAGCACCAGTGAACAGTGAGCTGCTCTCCCTGAACGTTCATACACTGTTCAGTCATGACCTTCTTCATGAACAGGCTCTCTCATATTCTAATAGGCTCACCCTTAACCCATCTGCAAACACGTGTTGCCAACAGCCAATAGAAAGGAGACACAACACAAAAACTAATCAAGTTTACTAACATGAATACAAACAACAAACCTAAAATAACATCCCTGAAGCACATACACCCAATACTAACCAGGTCTAAATGCATTCACTAGTTAACTAGTGCAACGTTTTGCCTTACTAGTGCGAGAAATAAAATATTTAATATCAAGAAATGAACTGAACTGGCTTTCCATACAACACTGACATGAGGTCCACATTGTCCTGTAATGGAATCCAGAGTCTGAGAGTGTATGACTGGCAACAAATAACAATTTCACTTTGTAGATTAAAGCAACATGTGCTTACACCAGAATCAGTCCTGTCAGGTGATATGAACAGGACTTCCTCCTCCTCCTCCTCAGGTTCAGACAATATGAAGTCCTCTATAAAAACACATACATTCATTAAGTATGTATTCTTTATGTGTATAGGACCACTGTCCTCTGTGGACTAGCAGATGTGAGCATGTGAGGAACTGGAACCACTTCTTCATCTGAACCATGGAGATGCCAATTTATAACACCTGAAACCACCTCCACTGTCTGCACACACAGGAAGTTCACCCTTAAAGAAGCATTCATCGAATTTCTTATATGTTTGAATGTAGCCAATCAATGCTCTCTGTTTCAGTTAACCTGTCTGCACAGAATTAGTCCCTGAAATGACATGTAGAGCCTGGATAGCTCAGTCGGTAGAGCATCAGACTTTTAATCTGAGGGTCCAGGGTTCAAGTCCCTGTTTGGGCGGAAAGCTTTGTACTCTTGTTACACCACATTCAGATGTTAACCCTTTAAACCCTAAAAGAAAAAAAAAATCACCTAAAAAGACAATAATAATGTGCATTATGCATGTTCTTGGTGTCTAGGAACATCCAGGGACCTCGGAAAATGCATTTCCAGTGTTTAAAATATTCTGTCTATTAGTATGCCTGAGTGAATTACAATAAACTGAATGAGAAATGTAACATTTCTATCCTCGCCTGAGTTTTTTTTCCTGTTTGACAGAAGAGAACAGTATGCTAACAATGATTCTATGTACACAGATGCCATTGATCACATTCAGCTATTCCTTGGCTACAAATATACCAAATTTGATAGAATTTGAACAAAGAGCAAAGTCTTCACAAAGGTTTTAGTAAGGATATCACCAGGCGGACACTCTGGCACAATTTAACAAATAGGTTACTTATCATTTCCAATGGGAAGTGGCTGAAAAATACAACTTACATCCATTTCACTAGTCTATTGCCATCTACTGGAGCTTTTGGGTATGAATTTTACCTTGTACTTCATCAACTACCATTATGCACAGTGTAAAATCAAAAACATCAAAATGTATAATTTTGTCTCCAAATAGAGCAGTTTTTATTATCATAACTAATAACTAATGTAAAATAATGAAAGTCCAACCAAATGTAAAGTAAGAAAAATACAATAACAACAAGGAGAGGTGATGCCTCAGCGTTGAGCCCAGATGGGCCTGGGACCTCGCTGAAGAGGAAAGCCAGGTCCCAGGCCCATCTGGGCTCTTCCCTCTTATTGGCTATGAAAATAATAACACTTATTTTTATCTGTAATTGCATACATATTGAAATATACACATTATGTAATAAATATGTAAAGACAGTATTGAATAGGATTGAATCATCCTTCATCTCTGTTCAGCTCTTCCCTTAGGGGTTGCCACAGTGAATCATCACCACTATCCTCTGCATCCTCCTCTCTCACCCCAACTACCACCCTGCTGTATACCATACTGTGTATATGTATATATATAATAAATCATTTTTATTAGCAACAAATAGTTTACACTTCAAAATAAATGTACAAAACTTACTCATAAACTGGGTCCATCTTTTCCAACATTCAACTGGCTGGCAACGGGGTCAAACAAATCCGGAAATCCCTGCCATTGAAATTCTGCTCCATGCCCCTCTCGATGCAGTAAGAAGAAGAGATAAGCTAGCTAACAACCTAAAAAAAACCTCTGACACTCACTGAAACTCACTGAAATTCACCAAAAGTCACTGAAGCGCACTAAAGCAACTACAACCTCCACAAACATCTACGCGCACTAGCGTTAGTGTTGTTGCATCTAGTCTTTACGCAGGGATTTTATGTCAGCTGGGTATTGTAGTCCATTAGATTTTTTATACCATTCAATTCAGTAGCTTGTCCTCTTTCATTGGACTACAAACATGGCCGTGTCAGAATTTGAAGTAATAGTGCCTGCACGTTTTCAGCCCTTCAGCGGCCCATCGGGTTTAACCACTGCAGTACTGTTAACCTGCTAGCATCTTTGCTTATCTAAACACAGTTTACATTTCTGTCCAATGCGAGACAATTACCAACCCCTATAAAGGAGAGGTTCTGCTTCTCAGTTCAATTCAATTCAGTTTCCACTGACCACTTCCTGTTATGCAACAAATACACTTTATGATTCAATGTTGAGCTAATGCCACAGCCACAAGTCAATCAAGGATTGTTTTTTGAAGACGTTTCGCCACTTCCCCAAGTGGCTTCTTCAGTTCTGCTACTTTTCTGGTTGGGAATCCAAGTTTTATGTGTTCAGGACCTCTGTGGGTGGATCTTGCAGGAGCTCACATGACTACGATCCCTATAGTTCAGGGTTCGGCAACCCAAAATGTTGAAAGAGCCATATTGGACCAAAAAAACAAAAAACAAATATGTCTGGAGCCACAAAAAATGAAAAGCCTTATATAAGCCTTATAATAAAGGCAACACATGCTGTATGTATCTATATTAGCTATATTAGCCTACTATCAAAATGACTAAGTTGGCTACAAATACATAATGAACCTTCATGATTACATGTTTATTTTCCCTGCAGCGCATCCTGTAGGGAATGAGGCACCACGTGACTGCTCTGTTGTACGACAACTCCATTACAATATTAATGAATTATGTTTCATTGCTTTGATGAAATTAAAGAAATGCAATGAAGAAATCCGATTTTTGATGTCATTTTTATTTTGAGGATTTGAAAAAACAACAACAAAATGGAACGTGCATAACGTGCCCCTTATCTGGGCAACAAACAGAGTGCAATAAAACGCAGCCTGCATTTATAAAAATAAAACAGCAGCCTTTTGAAAAGGTAAAGTATATAAAATCTAATTCATACAGTTTAAGTTTGATTTCTGTGCAAATACCAAGCAAGTCAGTGCAAGGGTAAAACGAAGCAGCATCCTCTTCTCTTTTGGCATGCAACCAACGCAGCTACCCTCGGACCTGAGCAACAAAACACAATAATATCCCTAAGTGTCATTCCACATATATACTGACGAAAATCAGAAATCACTTTATAGAAACAGCCACTTCGTTACTAAATATGTGCCTATGACAGGATTGTGTTCTTACCCGTTTAATGTGACATCTGTTTTCGGACATCAATGGTCAGCTTCTCAACATCGGGCATGTAAGATGTAACTTTAATCTTGACGCAGGACTGCAAGCTCTCATCTGTGAGGCGGGTGCGATATTTTGATTTGATGTAGTTCATGTTTGGAGATGCAATCCACTTCTTAAATCTATTTTTGCGCTGCTCTAATTTCTCCAGAAGTAATGCAATCGCACTTTTTCTCTCACTCCCAACTGGGCACTCGGCTGCAAATGTAACATGCCTTCCCTGGAAATGTCTTTCCACTGGCTTAGGAAGTGGAAAGACATTTTCCACTGGCTTCCACTTCTACTCTTTTTGTTATTTGACAACTTCTCGCTACAGAGCAAACATTCAGGCAATCCTTCCGCATTGGCAATGAATGCAAATGATTCGGTCCTTTGGGATCCATGGCCCATTTCACATAGACGCTTCTTTGACTCCTCTTTCATACCATCTGTCCTCCCTGTCTAGGATTTGGACATTATTATCCTCAAAGGAATGACCACTGTCTTTGAGGTGGAGGTGAACTGCTGAGTCTTGTCCTGAGGAGGTGGTTCTCCTGTGCTGTGCCATCCTTCTGTGTAGTGGTTGTTTGGTTTCACCAATATAGAGTGGCGAAACGACTAGAATGAAAGAAAGCATTCCCAAATGAAAGGCAGAAATCTAGAATGAGAGGCAGCATTCCGGAATAGACATCCATCCACCCATTCCAGAATGATAGGCAGGATTCCGGAATGGTAGACAAAATTCTAGAATTAAACCCCTAACCCGACAGTGACCTGTGATGTCATCCGATTGGAGCCAGAGACTGAGCCTCCTTAAGAGCAACAGTGGCAAGAAAAAAACATCTCAGCTGTTACCTTTAATATTATCATAACAGATGAAATCATTCAATTGGATTTTGTGGTCTGGGTTAGATCAGTCAGCGTTTTAAATGAAAACTTATTTCTCCTCCTCTGAAGAACTGTCAGGAGTGGGATTTGAACCCACGCCTCCAGTGGAGACTGCGACCTGAACGCCAGCTGGCGAAGGATCGTCCGTACAATGTTGGAAAATGTTGGACACAAGAGCCAATCACAAGCCTTCAATTGCTGGAGGTGCGCCCAATCAGCTAGCGGATTTCTTCCCCACTGTCCAACATTTCCAATATTTGACCAATCACGGTGGACAAATGTTGGAGCAGAGAATCAGTATGGCGCATAACGGTCGTCATTCATTCTGCACTAGCTAGCGAGAAAAACAGTCGGTACGGTAATTAAACACTTGCTACAGTGCCGTGTGACACTATTTTACGTTTGTGTGTCATGTAAACTCTTGTACTGTGTTGACGTTTTTATAGATTGATAGATTTGTTGAGTTACGGTCGTTACACAAAGTGGATTTTGTTTTTGCCACTCGGTGCTTACTAATGTTATTTAAGGTGCAGTGTTTAAACACCAAACCTGAGAATCAAAGTATTTCCACCCACGTTTAAGCACTACCACAGCACCGTTTAAGCACTACCACAGCACTACCACATAAGTTATTTAGATTTTTATGGTGTATGGCCATATAGAAATGTCTTCCTGTAAATAAACATTGTCCCTTAATGCTGCTTAAAGCTACGGCATTCTTTGTAATATTTTATTTTATATTTTATATTATATGTTGTGGTACATGGCGTGTCAGAGGACAGCGGGGGTTGGGTGATCTATTTTGCCAGCTGACATGCTGTGGGTGAAAGGAGAGAGACGTGAAGGACAGCGGTGGCAGACAGGAGAAGGAAAACGGGAAAACGGGGAGAGTAAGAGGGACCCGTGATTCGAAAAAAAAAATACGGACAATAACCATTTGTTTTTATGGACAAGGATCGCCCAGGGAGAGAGAGGATCCTGTGTGGGGTTCACCAGGAGGAGTTTTTTGTTTGTTCGTCTGTTTGCCTGTTACTTTTTGATCGGGACTGAAGGGACATTTATTTGTAAATATGGGTCGGATTACAGCGTTATTTGGGATGTAAGAAAATATGATTTTGAGTTAATAAACCCGAAACAGTCTCATTCAAGTGTCTGTGGTCTGTATTATGCAACAAAGGTAAATAGAGTACAACACGGAGAGTCCCTGCTTAATAGCAACACTCCGTTTACTTTAGGCAGACTGTTAAAACGTTTATCCATATGTCCATTTGTAAAAATGATGCCAAAAATGTAGCAGATGCAGATCAACACTAGCATTCCTGTGGTCGCCGGTTCGAATCCAAGCTGTGGTCCAAAGTAAAATCCTAAAAGTGTCAATTTGAGTTTCTGCATCCTGAAATACGTACATAAATTAGATATGTTTCCACAACTTTCCTTTCTTTTTTCATTTTTCCCTTTTTCCCCTCTTTTTCCTCTTCCTTTCTTCTCCCCCCTTCTTCCCCATCTTAGACGGACGAATGTTCCCCAGCTTGAACGCAGCGCCTTGGACCGCTCGGCCATCCTGACATGAACAGCATGCTCTCCACAGCAAATTTAGAACAGCTCCAGGATGAACACTTAATAAATAAATAAAATAAATCTTCACTGACACTGATGTGGACAGACTGAGAGTGTCTCTATGCTATTTCAACAAGTCTTGAGCCAGAGAGGGTCCAGGTTCAAGTCCCTGTTTGGCAGAACACTTTGTACGCCCTATTGCTTGTACTCCCACTCCACCACCTCCATGCCTCATCGACTGCCATCCAGCCAACAGTTCTGGATGGCAGGGGGCTCCAGTACCTCGTAGACTGGCAGGGATATGGCCCGGAGGAGAGATCCTGGATACCAACGTTACCCATCCTCAGGGATTTCCACCGCCGCAACCCAGACAAGCCAAGCACTTGTGGCTCCTCTCGTTTCAGGTGTCTTGTCTTCCTCCTTCCTTGTGTGCTCCCTCCTCCCGATGATCACCTGCCTCCTTGTGAAAACCTTCACCCTTCTGAATGAGATAGGACTGTATTAATGACTGGAAGGAAATTACCGGTATATATGATGAACCAATCAATCATCACATTCTGATCACTGACAGGTGAGCTGAATAACACTGATGATCTGGTTACCATGGTAACTGGCTGGATATATGAGGCAGCAAGAGAACATTTGTGTGTCTAAGAACCAGCGTTAGTTTTGGGTTAGGCATTAAAAAACAGTGTTGTTGTTGTAGAGTCTGTCCGTGTGAATACATTAAATGATGTCAGCGATTCACTGAAAGGAAAGATCCTTCCTGCAGAGGATGGATCCTTTAAAGATGGAGGACGGGTTTGTGTGTGTGTGTGTTCTCCCACAGTGAGCATGTGAGTGTTGGACAGAACAAACAGCACACAGGTTAAACCTCAGCCGTGTAGCTGTGCCGCTTCCTCCGTGAGTCACAGCAGGAAATGATTTGTGAGTTTGTGTAAAGCTTCACGGTTGTGGAAGGATTACTGAAAGTCCCGCTTCCTCAGCAGCAGCTGGCGAAACAAACACAGATTCCACTGCTGAGATATTGTGCACGACACCAGGCAGCTACTTTATTTGTAACTGCTGGAAATGTGAGTCACATAACAAATAAAGGAATCAGCATGTTGCTGTAAACACTGCGTCACTCACCCACAAATAAAGCTTCACTTCATGACTGTTTCAGATAAAGCTCTGTAATCTCTGAGAGCAGAAACAAAGCGCTCATATTTCTAAATGTCTCCGCGCCTTAAATCCATGTTTCTTTTGTTTGATGGCAAATCTAAGTGAATGAAAGTGCAGAAAGACGGTTATTGATCTAATGATCCGGGCAGAGGGCGAGCTGTGTGGACTGTATGTGTGCAGGCCGGGGTCCGTCTTTGGAATACAAAGGCCGCTCTGCACTGGAGCACTCTCAGCAGCATGTCTGTGAATCACTGTGTGAGCTCAGGCAGAAAAACTCAGGTTAACATCCTGATTTCATCCTGAAGTGAGATCTGCAGTTCTTCCATGAAGAAACACAAAGTACGACAAACAAACACACCAACAGCCAATCAGAGCGAGCGAGCAGACCGGGAAGCACCACCGACCTGACAAACATGGCTCTAACCAAAACACACAACAACACGGCCCAGGAGAACATACACACCGGGGGGAATATGGCATCAACAACATGCGTGTCTTTACTATGTCTCATGGAGACACATCACAGCTGACGACATCTGTCGTCCTCCATGTTTGTTTTTCTTCTGAAGTCACGTTTGATCTCCACACACACACATAAACACAGACACACACACAGTGTAGAATGTGTGTGTGTCTGTGGATAAACATGAAAACTCTAAAACAGCTTTTACATGACAGACACAAGCAGAAAAACACTGAAGCTTCACAGACACATCATACGAGCTCTCTGAACTTCCAGAGGTCTGATGATTCATGCAGTGATGGTAATGGTCCAATAACATTTTAGGAAGCCTCTGTTAATCAACACAAGTAAACATGTTCACATTCAGAAGTCACGTTTTAGCTGCTCAGACCTGCACTACACCAATAAATGAAACCTTTCAATGTAACGTCCTAACATCATCAACTCAGCTTCCTGTCCACATCTGTGTCCTCTGCTGTGCCATCATCAGCTCTGAGACAGAGACATGAATGTAATAAAACAGGACCTGAGACTGAACCCTGTGGAACACCGAACGTGACGTGAGATGTGATAAAAACCAACCGGGTTCAGTGTGTGATGAGCACACAGGTCTGAAGAATCAACTCGAAGCTAAGATAAAAAGAATTAAAGGCGAGCTCTGTGGTTACAGAAGGTCTGTGCTGAGACTGAATCAGGTGGATCATCCAGAACAATCTGTGCTTCCACTGTTCAGCTTAGAGTCCTCCTCCACTGACTGCACATGGTTAAAACATTAAGAGCTGAAAGATATTTTTCTCCGCTGTGAGTAAATCTATTGCTACATGCGTGATAACTGTCATCCTTCAGTGTGTGTAAACAGAATCATTAGCGGGCTGCTGCAGACCTCTGCCTTCTGTGCTGAAGGTGGCTGATTACTGGGTTTGGTGTTAACAAAGAAATCAGCCGGGGAAGAGTATTGGCATCAGCACCGGGTAGAAGCAGACTGCATCAATTCTGTTAATGAGTTCTCCACCTCTCTGTCCTCCTCTTCTTTCTTTATTCCCCTGTGCCGTCTGCTGAGCTGGTGCTTCTGCAGGAAAAGATGGCTGGAGGATGGAGAGCAGCCAAACTGGCTCATCCATGAACTTTCAAAGGTCACACGATATTCTGGCAAACAGCCACAGGACACGGAGTGCTACAGTAGCACGGTGCTGTTCAGTCAGTGGTGTCTTGTTGATCTGCTGGAGGATAAGAGCATTATAAGGCTGCAGGTCCTCGTCTGAAGCAGTGTTTGTCTTGAGTAATGCAGCCCCTCACGTTCATGATAGAAAATATGAGCCTTAAATTCCCTTTTTCCTATGAAAATATTATCAGAGGAGCATCGTTCTTCATGCACTGACTGCTCATTTTCTTTGAGAAATGAAAACCTGTGGTCGGCCTCTCTCTCACACACTCAGTGTAATCACTGCACTGCATACCTCCACGCTGTCTGGACTTTGATAAAATCCCGGCTGCACTTTAACTACACAGTTTGACTCTGTTTTTTTTCCATTAACTCCACTTTTTTTCTACCTGACTTGCCATATCTTGCAGGTGTACATGACACAGGCGGCGTCCTCGCAGCGTGATGTGTGCGGCGCCGCCGGCTGCTGTAAGCAGATTCTGCTGGTGATACATGAACAGCCTGCCTGGAGCTTCTGTGCTGTTTGTCCACAGGGGGAAACTGATGAGGTTGACTCAGGGGTCATCAGCTCCTCCTGGGCAGGACACAGCTAATCATCCTCCTCCTGCGCCGCTCCACTGCTCAACAATCAGCACAGTACCAAAAAACCATGAGGCAAAGAAACACAGATGCCCTTTACCACCCACAGTCCAGCCTGCAGGACGGCGCTGCAGCGTGGGCCCCAGCGCCGGAAAGTTACATGAATATAAACATGTAATACATTCACTGGGAGCAGGGACTCCCATCTTTTCTGCCACTGTGGTCATTTTCCAAAACACAAGCCTAATGTAAAAATAATCCATGTATGCAGAGTGGAAATGGATGTGCAGTGTTTAGCAGAGTTTGTTTTTATTTTCCTTTGGTCAACAGTGATTTCATGCTCCAGTGGGAGAGTAAAGCTCAAATCCCCGCTGACAGAGCTCTGCTGCCGACCACTGCCACGGGTCAGCAAAGGTTAACTCGTTCCTTTAACTCCACACACCTCCCAGTGCAGCTCTGTAAATCATTTTAAGCTGCTTCAACCTAAAAACTTAACTTCATCTGCTGCCTGAGTTAACTGGTCAGACTGAAGGTTCACTGAGCACTGCGTCGGACTTAAACCACCTCATCCATAAACTGTAAATAAAGATGGACAAAGTGGCTCCGCCTCCACCCGTTGAAGGTAACTCCACCTTGGAGCCAGAGAGAACATCACTCTCCTAATGTTTTCAGCATTGAGCTCAACACAAACAGGATGCAGTTTACTTAATGTTTCCCAATAGCATCATGCTAAGTTACAGTTAGCTGCTGAATGCTAGCTGGCCGTTTGTAAGCTGCTTGAATGTGTAATTAAAGCTAATGATTGGTCTGCTAATCATGTAAGCCTGCTGGGTAGGGTTGTTCAAATTAATTAAAATTTAGCATCCAGGTCTGCCTCGAGCCCCTGGCTTGTGGTGCTCTGTTTTCAAGATTCAAGATTCAAAGGGCTTATTGTCATGTGCACAGTATAGAAACTGGTTTCCCTGTACAATGAAATTCTTACTTTGCTGCTCACACTGAATGCCATAAAGGTTTAAGAAGTCAAAATAGAATAATTTGCAAAAGAGCAATTTGAAGAGCAAAAAGATGCAAATAAGTACACAAAAATATAAACTATGGAAGTAAATGAAGCTACATACATATACATGTAAATGTGCATGTGTGCTACATCAGCTGTTGTGCAAATTGAGCAGAGAATGAATCATAGTGCAACTGTCAGGAGGTAAACAGCTGTACATGTGCAGTTATTGGATTGGATATTAAGGTGCATAAAGAAAGAAATAGATAAACAGTATTGCAGTTACTGTTACTGCATGCAAACATGTCAGCATGTAAACAGTCAGTGTGTATGTGCAGGGTACAGTCCATTTTTTACTGTTGTGTGTGTGTGTGTGTAAAATTAGAAGGCTAGCAATCTAAGCTAGCATAGCCAGCCAGAAGTAACTTAGCTAAACTACATATCTGCTAGCATCCTAACTAAAAAATGTACACTTGAAAACTCCTGCTGATCAGAACCTGTCACAAACATAAACTTATTTATTTGTCTTTCTATTTACTGTCATTAGTTTTTAAATTTTTTGTTTGGACACACCAAGCACTTGTTCAGAGGGTGCAACCCCCCATTAAAATACATGGGATCTGCCCTGAGAGGAGTAACAGGAGGCTGACACACCTCTCTCTCCAACATTACTTAAGCTTAATTAGGCAGGCAGAGCTGTTACCATGGTGACAGGCTGTCACACAAGAAGCATACAAAACAGCCATATTTGTAGTCTTTATCAGACTTTAGGCATTATATCTGTCATATTGATCATCCTTCAGCTGTATAGTATTCGGTATTACTTCTTTGTCAATCATTATGATATCTGCCATATTCATCGCTATGGAGCTGTTTGCTACATGTCCACATCGCATATACTGTGTTGTAGAGCAACATCTTGTGATTCTGGCGGTGTCCATATTTTTTGTCTGAAGGCTTCAGTTGGGACAAAAACAGAAGTTGTTTAGAGGGTGTTTTTACATTGGAAACACATTAGGAGGGAGACAGAGAGAGCTGCAGTCAGGGGCATTAAGAGCAGCAATAAACATTCAGGTTGCCATGGATACAGGCAGGCATGCCTTTGATTCAAAGGCATACCTTTGATCCTGTGTCAGCCTGTCACCACGGTAACAGCCCAAAGGTATATAAAGGTACACCTTTTTGCAATAAAGGTATTGTTGGTAAGTTCCAAAGACAGACACAGCAGGATATTTTGGGGAGTTCCGTGGAGACGAACCTGCCTGAAGTGCAAAGCAATAGGCGTCCTAAAGGAGAATAATTTCAAGCGTGATTACTGGACTAAACGCGGAGAACAGAAGGATCAGAGAAGAAGGAGAAACACAGCTGCAGAGGAGGCTAACATCTTAGCAACAGGTTTCTTCATACAGTCAGATTCGTGGTGAGTACTAACAGTAGTGAGTGATAAGTGCAACTTCATCGCGTTCATTCAAAGAGAGAGAGGGAGAGAGAGTCGTGTGCATTTACGCACATGCTGTGTGTGTGTGTCTGTGCGTATTGGGGCGAACTCCATTCTGTGTGATAGAGAGACCAGAGAAATGTAAACCCAGGGACTGTAGAGACGGTGGAGCTCTCTGTGAAGTTACATTGATGTTAGACTCAACTCAAAAAAAAAGCTGGGAGGAAGCTGTTGTCTACTTAAAGTTACAGTAGATGGTATTATTTGGCTGATGATCTGTTGTTTGCCATATCTGCAATGGACATAAAGAAGGGTTACAGGCTGGAATTAGTAGATCTGATTCCAGAATCGCAAAACAACATGTCCACATAAAAATCATTTAGTCTCCCTAAGCCTCAGCTATTATTCCAAGATCAGACAATTCACCTTCTATTCAAAGCAATTATCCAGCTGCTGTTCAGATTAATTCAGCTGCTCTTATGACTGATTCAGCTTGTGTTCAGAGTAATTCAGCTCTTGTTCTGCCATTCAGCTTCTATTCATATGCATTCTGATGTGTTTTTTAATATTTTTAGAGTTCAAAGCAATGCTTCAGCTTCTGCAATCAAGAGAGAAGCGCGAGAAGAAAGAGCGCCAAAAACAAGAGAAGCGTGCGATGAAAGAGCACCAAGAACAAGAGAAGCGTGCGATGAAAGAGCGCCAAGAACAAGAGAAGCGTGCAATGAAAGAGCGCCAAGAACAAGAGAAGCACGAGAAGAACGAGCGCCAAAAACAAGAGAAGCGTGCGATGAAAGAGTGCCAAGAACAAGAGAAGCACGACAAGAAAGAGCGCCAAAAACAAGAGAAGCACGAGAAGAACGAGCGCCAAAAACAAGAGAAGCGTGCGATGAAAGAGCGCCAAGAACAAGAGAAGCAAGAGAAGAAAGAGTGCAAAGAACGAGAGAAGCGCGAGAAGAAAGGACAGACGGTGAAGCAGTTTATTGTGGAATCAGACGGCTTGATCACTGGACTGGAAAAGGCCAACGGGACCGTCCTCACAAAAGAAAATGAAAATCTCAGAAAGGCTGCCGAAGAACATACCCAGTGTTCTTCCAAGTATGAGGAGCTGGCCAACGAAACCTGCACTCTGAGGAGTGACCTACAGAAGGCCAACAAGACCGTCCAGGAAAAAGACAGTGTGATAAACCAACTGTCAGAGGACAGGTCCTCCTCAGAAGATCAGTTGAAGGAGTGTGTACACCAGTCTCTGACTGCAGCAACAGGTGACTCTAGAGTCAAGGGTAAAGTTGGAACAGCTCAGTGAAAACCTCAGAAAGGCTACCGAAAAATATACCCAGTGTTTTTCCAAGTGTGAGGAGCTGGTCAACGAGGTCTGCACCCTGAGGAGTGACCTACAGAAGGCCAACAAGACCGTCCAGGAAAAAGACAGTGTGATAAACCAACTGTCAGAGGACAGGTCCTCCTTCGAAGATCAGCTGAAACGTGAGCAGGAATCAAGAGAAAGCATTGAGATATACCTTGATGAGCTCAAGAAACATAACAGCAAACTTCATTCAGAGGTGGTTTATCAGGCTAATGTCATTACTGACCTGTCTGCTGAAAACACTCATGTCTGCAACGAACTGGCCAAGAGCAAGGCCAGGTTCAGACAGTTGAAGGAGTGTGTAGACCAGTCTCTGACTCTGCAGCAAAAGGTGACTCTAGAGTCAAGGGTAAAGTGGGAACAGCTCAGTGAAAACCACAGAAAGGCTACCGAAAAATATAGCCAGTGGTTTTCTAAGTGTGAGGAGCTGGCCAACGAGGTCTGCATCCTGAGGTGTGACCTACAGAAGGCCAACAAGACCATCCAGGAAAAAGACAGTATAATAAACCAACTGACAGAGGACAGGTCCTCCTTAGAAGATCAGCTGAAACAGGAGCAGGAAGCAAACGAACCAGAGGAGCTCAAGCAACGTGACAGTGACCTGATTGCTGAGAGCAAGGATCCCTGCAACCAACTGTCCAAGAGCAGGGCCAAGTATAGACCGTGGGACCAAAGAGCTGGTAGAAAGACTGCCAACACGATTAAAATCCCTGTAACCTCCAAAGAGAGAATGTGTCACATAGACACCAGAACAGATCAAGGCCAAGGCCACACAGTTGGAGGACAGAGAGCAGGAAATCCTCCTTGCTCCAAGATGGAAAAAATTACAGAACCCACCAAAGAAAGAATGTGTCGCAGAGACACCAGAACACAAATGGGACAGGCTGTTCCACATACACGATCAAGGCTACCTAGACCAGGACACGACCAGGAATACACAGACTACCAGAACAGCCGGGACTACAACAAAAGTGTAGACCACCAGGACCGATACAGCCTGGGCAACCCGAAAATGGGGATAGGGATAGTTGTGGAAACACTGAAGTAGACCTAAGTCTCTGAATTTAACCTGATTTTTTTGACAGAATTTGTGCGTTAGTTGTACTGATGTGGCTGTGATCTCCCAGCACTGTTCTCCTGCTCCGGAATAAATAAAAATTCTTCATTCACTGTTAGCCATTCCACTCTCCACATAAGTTTGCTTCATTCATTCAGTTCCACTCTTTCATATCAGGGCCTATGTTTGCAATTACAGCCCCCACTCATGTCCTGTTCTGGTCATTGTGTGTCTGTCATGTCAGTTTATAGCCTTACTGTTAGTTTACATTGTTCAGTGGGAAACACTACGCTGTCACAAAGAGGTCATTGCTGTAAAATTTGCAGTGATATTCAGAAGAAATGACGGATTTTTTTTGTTACTTTTAAATTTACAGAACAAAACCATTCAAAAACACATCTTCATTTGTACAAAATGAGATGTTTGTAGTGTTATACTTACAGTATAGTGTCAGATTTTTTTTCTGGAAACACTGTAACAACCATTTGAATTTGCAGGTTGCATCATGCTTGTGTAAGGCTTTTAATAGTTGCAGTGTCAATGAGTGTGTTAATGGGAGGCGCTTACAAAGGTGCACAAACAGCTGCAAAGTTATTGTTATTCACAAAGCAATCATCTATAAACTAGATGATTTCTTAGTGAAGTTATCATCTTAAACACAAATGTTTATTTGACTGTATTATTTATTTATTATATACTTCCAATATATATTTCCATTTATTAATTGTTGAATATGCTTATTTAAAAAAAGCTCTAATCCTAGATCAAATACTGCAACTCAAATTCCACACCAAAAGGGGGCGCTTATACGTTACTACACTACGTTTCCGCAGAAGACGAAAGTTAGAAGAACTGACTGACTGACGTGAGGCATTTTGTTTTTAGCTTAGTTAGCTGAAATGCTGTACGTGCCCCAGCTGCTATCGAGTCGGCTGGAAGTTCTTATAAATGCGTGATACAGTTGTGTGAGCGCCGGAGTCCGTCAGATGTAATAGTGCACTTGAAAGAACATATTGTGGAAGGTGACTTGTTCCATGAGAGGGTGCGCACGCATGTTCAAAGTGAAATCCTCATTTACTTCCACATAAGGAAACACGGAGCTTTGCAGACGCAGAATAAGAGACATGTACAGAGAGTCACAGACACGGTTCCAAGTGTTACAGCACGGCAGAGAAACGGCTTCATTCGCACTGGATATATATGTCAGGAAACTTAAGCTTAATTAGGCAGGCAGAGCTGTTACCATGGTGACAGGCTGTCACACAAGAACTGCATACAAAACAGCCATATTTGTAGTCTTCATCAGACTTTAGGCATTATATCTGTCATATTGATCATCCTTCAGCTGTATAGTATTCGGCTACTTCTTTGTCAATCATTACACATGATATCTGCCATATTTATCGCTATGGAGCTGTTTGCTACATGTCCACATCAAAATCAGCTATTATTCCAAGATCAGACAATTCACCTCCTATTCAAAGCAATTATCCAGCTGCTGTTCAGATGAATTCAGCTGCTCTTATGACTGATTCAGCTTGTGTTCAGAGTAATTCAGCTCTTGTTCTGCCATTCAGCTTCTATTCATATGCATTCTGATGTGTTTTTTTATATTTTTAGAGTTCAAAGCAATCGTTCAGATAAGCTTTCAAAGCAATGCTGCAGCTTCTGAAATCAAACTTGCATTTTCTTCAGAAAATGCCTTTTGTATATATTGTTTATATTCAAGCCGTTCACACAGCAGCCACACAGGGCACTTCTCACACAGAGGAGTGATTCACTTCTGTCATACAATCCAGTCAAAGGCAGACTGCTGCTGTCTGGAATTAGCGACCTATCAGCCAATCAGAAAATAGAACTGCTCAGCTCATCTGTCTCTGAAACAATGACAAAATAAAGTGTTTGCTTCTGTAGGTAAAACAAAAGCAGCATCCACCAGTCACCTGGGAGCACTGCAGTGTTTGTCTTTGTGTCATTCATGATTTTAGTATAGATCAAATAATGTATTCAATATAGTGGAAGCTCACACAGAAACACTTGAAGTCTTGAGAGCCCTTCGCGGACACATGAACAGCGTGTCAGTGTGAACGTGCTAATTGTGATCTATATTTTCATTTACACCTCACAGCTACAAACCTCCAGCTCTGCACCTAAAACACGTTTCCATCATTTCACTGTTCTTGAACACATTAAAGGAGGAGAGGTGCATGCTGGTGCATGCTGGGAAGTCTGTTCAAATGCTGCTCAAGTTTCTTTTGAAACTTAATGAGTTGAAAGAACTCTTTGATGATCAGAGGCAGCAGAAGAGGAGCTCAAAGGGTTAAATGCACTTTCATGCTATACATATGGATGTTTAAAGCTAATAGTCCATCATGATTCTGTGTGTGTGTGTTAGTTTATCTCACCTTTATACCATTATTTAACCTTTATCCTCTTAAGGAGAATTCTGGTAAAATAAAGGGTTAACTTTCAACCTCACAGCTCATGTCTGCTGGTCCTGATCAGTCGGTGGCCTCAGGCAGCTCCTCATCACTTCCTGGACGATGACCTGAGTCCTGGCTCAGTTTCTGGCTCTCAGGCCCGCATCTGTCGATAGTGTGAGTAAGTCAGGCATCAATAAAAATTAAACATTTAGCAGCACGCAGCTGATTAATGTGATTTTCCAAATGATTTTTCCTCCTGGCTCTTAGCTGTGAGGGCTACAGTAATTCCTCCCTAGATGGGTTTGCTTCCTGAATGTTAACTGTGGATCTCTGTGGAGACAACAGGCAGCAGACCTGCTGCATGTCAGCCAGCAGGTTCCTTCACACTGAAGCCAAATAACAACAGACAGCACAACAACTGCTGCAGCAGTCAAAGGAAACACTGACAGTTGAATCATGGAAACACTGTTTAACCTGTCAGACCCCGTTTCCACAAACACGGGTATCTGTGAAAACGAACATTTCCTTCCCTCCGTTTTCCAAATAACATTGTGCACACATCATCATTTTCATAAACGTTTCTGTTTACATTAACCCGCATAAATACGCTCAGAGAGCCGTCATGACTACGCCAGGCCTGTGGGGGGCAGTGTTGGCAGAAGGAGAAAGCCGTGCAAGCCAATCAGAAGCCTCATCGAAGCAGTCTGCCTCTTTGTGTCAGACGTTGTTCCAAAATTGCTGAAACTCGAGACCTAACATGTCTCTGCTCCTCTACACAGCACGAGGAGCTGTATTTGCAAATGCAAACGCTACTATTACTTCCATTACTAGACTACAGCTGCTCTTGCAGCCGTACTACACAAAAAAAAGGTCGTACCAACTGACGCACTGCTGCAAACTCTGTTTTTGTCAGTTCAAACGCGAATACACAGAGTTTTTAGAAAGAATTGTTTTCATAGGTGAAAACTCCGTTTATGTGTAAATAAAAGGCACAAAGGAAGGAAAAGTCTCCGTTTTTACACATACCTGTGTAACAAGGTCTCAGTCAGACTGAGTTACACATCGTCCAGCATGTACAGCTGAAACAATGACATCACTGATGTCAGTATTAGCTAACCTGCAGTGACAGCTTTGAGTACACTTCAGGGGACTGATGGAACCTGGACACATCAGCCCAGGATGGTGGACATTTTGAGACATTTGGACAAAAGAAGCACACTGTAGATCACAGTGCTGAAGAGAAGCCTGAGAGCACAGCGCTGTAACACTGAGGCTCTGCTGTGTGACACTCTCTCATCAGTTTATCTCCTGCCTGCGCTCCGTCACACAGGCCGGCAGTGTGTGTCCTCAGAAAGGTCAGGTTCTGCAGTTTTTGTCATTTTGAACCACCTCACTGTGATGTAGGGCTGCAACAAACGAGTATTTTGATACTCGGCGATTATTTTTGCGAATACTCGAGTACTCGGATCACACGTAAATGTCATGGTTTTCCCATAGATACAGCTGCAGCTAACAGCTAATGGATACCTGCTTTGGACCGCTGCAGTGTCATTGCTTCAGGCCGTGACCGCCTCCATGCCGGGCGCCAAAACGCGCGTGTGTGTGTGTGTGTGTACAGTTTACACATTTTGAACCCCCCAATGACGTCTCTAACGAGTCATCGAGTACTAAATTAGTTGTCGATGCATTTTGCCCTTGAATATTACTCGAGTACTTGTAAAGTAATCGTTGCAGCCCTACTGTGATGAAGACTTTCAAAGATATTCTGAATGAATAAGAGGCGTCAGGGTGTCTGTCTGTGTTCATACCTGCACTGTGGGCTGAAGACAGTCGGCTCACTTCTTCATTCTCCTGTGCAGATGTGGGCTGCAGAGCTGCAGTCTCCTCAGAGACGGCGGTTGTTATGGTTTCATAGAACACACACAGATGGTGATGCTGCGAATAAAAAGGATGGAGGATACACAGAACCAAGACACAGGCAGGAACAACGAGGGCGGGCAGCCAATCACAGAGGAGGAAAGACAACAGGAAGTAAAACAAACTGCCTACCAAAACAAAACAGGAAGTAGAAAAAAACTGAAACAGAACCAACTTAACACAAGAGAACATCCACCCACCCATCATCTGAACCAGAACCAAAGACCTTTATACAGCACAAAGTGAACTTAATGACCAAAAGATGATAAACAAATGGAACACGTGTGACAGGAGCAGCTGTCCTTTAAAGGACCTGCAGTGGGACACAGCTGTGTGGTCCTCACCCGGAGCTGGTCTGGACCAGCCTGGCTGTGCTCAGGGACACAGCAGCATGTGCAGCATGTCTGCAGCAGCACATCCGGACTGAACAGCACCTCCAGCAGCAGGCCTGCACAGCTTGCACTGTCACTGTTTACTTGCTACATCTGGCCGCTAATGTTGTTATTCATAAATGATGATGATGATGGCCCAGCTTGTTATATCTGAGAACGACAGGAGCACCAGGAAACCAGCATTATAAAGAATCATTAGACTGGAGCACATGAAAGCCTATTTCCACACATTTAGGGCTGTGTTCTCATTATCCACAGCATAAATCACTCTCTGCCAAGAAGAATCATGAGCTGGTAAAATATATACATGTCTATATAAACCTCCACAGGTTCTATCAGAGTCCTCAGGTGACTGGTCATGATTTAAATAAGCGCGGGAATATTTTATGAGCCAAGGACAGGCAGAAGCAGGAGCGGCACGTCGATATTCATACGATGCTCTCAATCGATGTTCTTTCTTCTACAGAGCTGAAGGCGGCTCGCTGAATGTGAGAGACGTGCTGCAGGAGGACAAAGACCGTCAGGAGGTGTGAGCTCCACAGCACAGGACGTGCAGACGTATCAGGATGCAGCCAGATGTTTGGTGGGATCCAGGTCATATAACAGCATCCTGCTCCCTCTGCTCTGTTAACTGCTAAGTGCTCTGTGCTTCAAACCTCGCTGACACCTGAGCCTTTTCCTGAAGAACACAGCCTGTTCAGAGGACCCTTATCTTTGGTCCCAAACCTCCCCTCACAAGCTACAACAAGCCCTGTTGACTTAATGTTGTCCTCCCAAGACGCACCGGTCTCAGCGCTCTCACACAGGAGCAGATAAAAATGCAGCGCGAGGAACGACACTGAGGAACTTTGGTGCTTTTCTGCTGAGAGCTATTGATTCATTCACAGCTTTGGCTCACCGTGTTCTCGCTGTGCTAACAACATGCACCGGACACGGTAAGAGGAGCTGAGACTGCAGGAGGCGCAGAGGAGGAGCTGAGCAACCAGCTGCTTACAGCCAATCAGGACTCCGTCAGCACACGGGGTCAGACATTAAACCACGTGTTAGGATAAAAATTTCTGGTTCAGATTCATATAAAACTCGATCAATACCGATGACCAGTCTGGTGTTAAAACTTGATTTCGGCCCCATGCATCAGCAGCACGTTGGTAGAGCTCAATGACAACAAGCACAGAGCAGCAACATAGGAAGCCAGCGGTATGGAGGTAATTCACAGTCACTGTGCCAATAATCAATCACTTAACTCTTCTCTATTTTCTCTTCTTTAATTACAGAAAAAAAACTGCTGCTTTTCCTGTTCAAAGGAAAATGTGACACAAGGTGACATCACCACAAGCCACCGTACAGCATCAGTCACCATCAGTCCTAATCTGAACTAACCAATCAGCAGCCATTAGCAGGATGCTAGCATGCTATGGTCCGAATTAGCTGTAAGGAAGAGGGGCGCTGTGGGATGGCTCTCCTCAGACGTCTCTAACTGGTTGTGAGGTGACCGTGACGTCGTTAATTTGGCGCAGCTGCTTCATATTGATCAGCAGCATCAGATCTTAGGTGAAACTTCAACAAAGCCATCCACCTAAAACTCCTTTTGAGAGAGAACAGTTCAGCTCGACATGCAAACAAACGCACAGCTTTGGTTTAGCAGCATCTGAGCAGACTTTACATGGAGTACTTTCTCAGAAAGCCTCTCTGAACTGTGTCATGTCGGGGTGAAAAATCCCCTTGTTTCCTTCTGATCACCCCCTGAATTAGTTTGTAAGGAAGGAGCGGATAAATTCTGGTCTCAAAATTATAATTTATTAAACAATGAGGCAAATTCTGAGTCGCAGAGCTCTGGGTTGTTGGCCACAAAGAACCAAACAAGAACAACACAAGAACAGGACAACCAACAAGAACAAACAACCACACAGCAACAACGAACAACGCAACAACAACTGGACATGGAGTTCACACATTGATATACCACATGGGCGTTCCGCCTGCCAGCCCACAGGGGCATCTACTATCCCCCTGCAGACCCTGGGTCATACAACGAATAGAACATTAGTGTTTACTGCCAAATAAGGTAAAACTTCAATTCCTCAAATCTCATAGGTTGTGAGTCCGATCTGGGGGTGACCATAAACTGGGTACTCAGGAGAAAAACACATTCCTTTAGAATCTGGCTTTTATCAGGTCAGAGGTGCTGCTGTCCTTAGTCTGAATTTATGACCATCTCGTACCAACCAGAGCTCCAGAGAGCAGAAGAACAACTGATCTCATCTGCCACAGCCTGAACTGCAGAAAACAAAGTTATATGACACACTATGAAATTACTTCTTAATACATTCAGTATCCTCAAATTACTTTGATTTTCTATAAAACTTCCTAACACATAAACACTTATGAAAATCACATTATTAAGTGATAAACACATTTAAACATGAATACTTATATATCTGAACACACTGCATGTTAACACCATGCAGAATAAATTCTTTCACCCAACAGTTGCTGTACCCAGCGTCCAAGCTCTACAGCACCATGTGACGCATCATGGCGACGCAGACAGTGAGCTGACAATAGTCTGCTCAGAACTTCACCTAAACGTTACACAATGAGTTTAAAAAAATAAGAACTGCCCATATAAAATCCGACGGTCAGACATTGCACACCTTATATACTACGATGCACCGGAGTGACGCCTTTTGTCATCCAGTCTCTCTGACATGGAGAAAGAGAGAGGAAAACAAACAAGCATGCAAATGTAATTTATTCAGGCTGGAGCCCATTTTAATTTAATGCTGCTATATAGAAAATAGCTGCTCCCATATATAATGGCAGAGGAAACACTGGTAAGTTTGCAATATGTTGTTCTATAACTGCACTTTCATGATGTGTATGGTCTGTGTTATAACAATTACAGTAGAGTTATTAGTGTGTGAAGCCCACACTGGGGCACACAGGCTCGGGTCGGGCAGCTCTACTGTAAAGTGGTTTGAAAAAATGAAATCGTAATCAGCTAAAATCAACAGCAGGTCAAACTCAATCAAAAACTGCAAATCAGAATCGGGATTCCTAGTTAGCATTAAGCACAGACAAATAATACAGAGATTAACAGATTACTGTTGATAAGAAGCACAATGTGTATATTTAGGAGACCATGCAGTCTGAAACTGGAGAGATGAACATGTTTGTGCTGCTAACTAATTAAACAAACTAAACAGCCTTATGCTATTTATCTTATTTGACAGGCAGCAAATCATTAATTAATTCACTGATTAAATGTAACTTCATACAGTCTGCACATAGGACGCAGACACATGCGCACATACAGGTGAGCACACTTCCACCAGTGGATTGAGCTGGTGGATTAGGCTAAACTAAGCTAAGCTAAGCTAAACTAAGCTAAGGTAAGCTAACGGTTGTGACGCGACCGATCATGTGGCGCGCTTGACCGGCATAAAATTGGCATATCTCAGTCTGATCTGCGGACGCCGGTCATGGCCGATCAATCGCTGCATCTCTGATGCTAACTGAGAAATAACAGCAGCTGCTCCGATGTTTTCAACGGTAAATAAACGAAGCACAGAGCTCTGAGGAGCTAAAGCAGAGAGAGAACAGCTGGAGGGACACATCTGTAGCTCCAAGTCATGAAGTCAGTGTCCTCCTGTCAGAAACACTATGTGCTGAATGTCACTCTTTTCACACAGAGCCGTTGTTGTTCCGTGACATTGTCATGTTTACATACCTGTTCTGTGTAGCTTGATCTCAGGCTTCAGGAGCAGATCCAGCAGTTTGCGCTGACGGTCCAGCTCTCCCTCGTACTGGACGATAGTTTGTTCAAACACTCCCAATATTTCAGCAGCAGCAGCAGTTAGCCGCTCGCTGATAAAAGCTCTCAGAGACTCAGCAGCAGCCATTCAGATGTAATAAAACACTTACAGTGGAAAACTTCTGTTGAACTTCTGCTGTCGCTGTGCTCGTCTTTCTAGTTCCTCTTCCCCCTCCTTCTCCTTGTTCAGTTCATTTGTTTGATTGCCGTTGCTAGGCAATAAAACACTTGTTATTCACCCTCTTTCATCTTTTTTGTTTGATTTCCGTTGCTAGGCAACTTGCCGTTGCTAGGCAATCAACTCTTGTTATTCACCCTCTTTCTTCTTCTTCTTCTTAGTTTGATTGCCGTTGCTCATCTGTTGCTCATCTGTTGTTCATCTCCCAGAGGACATTCCGGGTCAACTTCACGTTTTTTTCCAAAAATGATAGTTTTTCAAATATTAAGCAATTTCGGTGTCATCTGCCAAATGTATCTCCTCCTAGAAATTTCAAGCTGCAGACTCCATTTTAGTCTTAAAACGCTCATTAGATGCTGCTCTATCAAACTTGTATTCAGAATTTTCTAATTCCGAATCGTTTCCACACGCCAGGCGCAGCCACATGTTCTGAGCGCTGTGTTTACTTGTTTTTGCTCCTTGCTTTATAGTTTTTTTACAAACCATACATTTTGTATGACTTACAAATGCCAATATTTCCTTCAGACTAGGTTTCTGTTTTCTTTATATTTCATTATATTTCCATTTGAATGACTTAATTGGAATTGTGAAAAGTCTCCTACCCTGAAATGACTGAGCTGTTTCTGAGGTATTGCCGTCTCCTTCCTCCTCTCTGGCGCTTACTGTTTGTAAATGGCAGATTTCAAGCCCAGGAGACTGGTGGGAGTGCATGCAGCCTGTGGGAGTCAAATGAAAAAAACTGGAAGATTGTAAACAAGAAATGTATATAAGAAATGTGAATAGCTGGTTCATAGAGTGGAGGCTGACCACCATTTTAAATCTGTCCTAAAGTGCATATTGTGCAGAATCAGAAAAACCTCATTAATCCCTGCAGATGCTGCTTTGTTCAGTCACTCAACATCATAAATTATCCTGGATAGTATGAGAGATGGATGGATTTCTCATGTTCACAGTCCTCCCAACATCAACAGACAAGTGCCTCATAATGCACCTGTAGGGGCTACTGCTGTAATAAAAGGAATGATGCAAAAATGTGTGACATCATCTTTCACACACACATTTCCAAGAATCCGTCTGTATATTATAATACAATAGGCATATTTTATAAATGCTGTTGCCCAGAACATATACATTGGTTTGTGATTAAATGGTACCCTAGCTACTATATTGCTATACTCACTCAGACTTGATACGGGGCAGAATCTTGTATTCGTATATGTACTTCCAATATGAGGCGCCCTCACATTTAGGCCTTAGCTAGTTCTGTGTCTGAGTAAACACTCTTACTTGACACACACATATGCATCAAATACAGCAAGCCATTGCCATCACACAAGGACATCTGGCATTCAGCACACCAGCTGTTTGTACTTTTATAAAGCGTTGTTGTTTTTCAGTGTTCTCAGGCACTGATGTGACATGAATAAGCATGTTTCTCACAAATGATGGTCTTGTTCCGCCTGCTATTGAGGAAACTGACAGTTAAGGTTGGTCAGAGATGGGAGACAAAGCCTTATGTAGCCTTATGCCTTCGACCCTCAGATTGCCTCCTCTGCTGAGGCTTATTAACACAGACCTGTATCCATAGTAGTTCACATGTACAAGTGGCTTGGATGACGTCCCTGAAACTATGACAGGTGGAGAAATAAATTCAACTCTGAAGAAGATAATTGTGTTGTTACAAAGCTTGTTGTCAGTATAGACTTTCAGGTATTTTCTGTCTTATGTTTTGTCACAGAACATGTGTTTACTGCAGATGTATTTATGAGAGAAGTTAAAGGAGTTAGCTCTTTTTTATGCTACTGTAAACTAATATAAGGTTCATTTCATCATAAAAATGCAATTGGGCCACTTTACAGATATTCACACAAACTCAGATAACTTGTCTTCCACCTGATATGTTCTTTTGGTTTCATAAGAGAAGAATATTGAGAAAGAGGTCAGCTGTAGTTCCTCCTCTCAGTTCCATTGCAGTGTATTATTGTGTCTGTCTCCTTATTTCATTTCCACTGTGTTTGGGGACTGCCAGGTGAATGCCTGTTTTTTCCATCTCCTGGTGTCGTATGTTACTAACAGTGTTGGGAAGAATACTTTTAATAAGTATTCAGTTACTGAATACAGATTACAGGCCCTACAACTTAACATTGCTCAGTCTAAGTAACATATTCTGAATACTTGGATTACTCACACATTAATTTGTGTAGCATGTATATGATATACTGTACAAATCTGGATGTATTGAGTTGGACTAGTGCAGGGGTCGGCAACCTTCAGCATTAAAAGAGCCATTTGGGCCGGTTTCCCACTGAATAAAGCACACTCGGAGCCACAAACCCCTAACTACTAATCTACACCTATTTGACTAAGTTAAAGGCAAAATGAATCTATATATAGGCCTAATATAGATAGATATAGATAATATTTATCTGAACAAAAAATGCCAGTTTATATGTTATTTTGATTTCAGTATGCCGTCATAGTACAGTAGTCAACCTGAATATGAAGCACGTTAGTTCAGGGTCCGATATAAAAATATGTATTTTCAGAATAACAGCTTGTTAAATTATTTCTTTCACCTGGTTAATGTGAGTTCTGCTCTGGAACTTCACTGCACAGCGTATCGTATCCACTTCAGGGCTGGATGACGTCGCTTTGATTTTCTCGAAGGATTGAGCTCTGATCTGTGAGGCTGGAGCGATGTTTACTTTTAATGTAGTTCATGATGGAAAACACCAGCTCGCTCAAGTATGAGGATCCAAAGATTGACAGGACTCCAAATGCAAACTTTTCCATGTTCATATAAGTGTCGGGAATGTCATTGCATGCAGGCTGTCGAACACCAGTTTGTCCGGTGTCACAGGTGCTGCGCACAGGACGCGACCGTGACGCATATTTTGACAAAATATTTAAAAGTTTTATTTTAATCACGACAGCATCTCAATCTCCAAAGAAACAACTATTACTATGAAAAAACTAAATGAATAAAATAAAATACATTTAAATTAAACGGCCATTATTTATTCATATTATTATTATTTTTTTCCAAAAATGAGCTCGCTGCCTGGGAGCCACAACAGAGGGATGAAAGAGCCTCATGCAGCTCCGGAGCCGCAGGTTGCCGACCCCTGGACTAGTGGCTCAGAAGTGTAGGAGCAGCTCTGGGAGTGAGTAAAAGAGAGACAGGGAGATGAAGATTTGCTGAAGTACCATATATATTTAAATGACACACAGTTAACAAACCCAGCAATGGGGGGCCACACGCAGCGAGGGGACAAAAGTTCAAAATAAAGGGGGCTGCAGGAGCCTCCTACCACTCCTCCAACCAGAAGAGATCTGGGCCAGATCCAGATGTTGAGCTGAATCGTATTCTTCGAGCCTAAGCAGAGCTCAATCCTAGCTCGCCATCAACCCTGGCCTGCACACAGCACAGGACCAATTAATGTGCACACAGTCCATCTATCTAATAATAATGCAGTACAAATCGTATCATACATAGTTCTAAATTAGAGTTCTCATATCATCAAATATATACATACAAATATAGATATTCTATTAGTCAAATTGGGAAATACATGTTTGCTATATTATAATATCAATTCTGCTAGTGTAGCAATATCAAACATGATCAAACATTAAAGGTCAGACAGAAATACTTTACAGACCTCTCACATTGATTCAATGTAGCACAGTTAAGGATAGTCAGAGAGACCTGGCTTTTTTCTGGACTCAGTGCAGGAGGTGGGTGACAGGAGGGTCCTGACAAAACTGACTCCCATGATGCACCACTGAGACACAGGAAGTCATTCCTGCCTGTCTCAATCAAACTACTGAACTCTGAACTGGAAGATAAGACAAGACAAGACTTTATTAATCCCGAAGGAAATTCCTGTGCCAGAGGTATCAAGTTACATTAAATGCAGTTAAGTACAGAGTATAAGAGTAGAAGTGTCACTCAGACACTGTACATTCATACTGGTGCATTCATGTCCTGCTCTTTACTATGGAAAGGTTTTATACAGTAGTGAATATGTTCTTTAGATACAACTCAGGGATTTAAATGCTATCTAGGTATTTAGATATTTATTATATATTTCAATGTATCTTTAATTTCTAATGTCTGTAACAAAAAAGAATTTCCCCTCGGGGATAAATAAAGTCATTCTGATTCTGATTCTGATTCTGATGCTGGACAATGAGTCCTGCAGGACGCCCTGTCAGCTCTGCACAGCAGCTTCAGTGGCAGACTGCTCCACCCTCGGTGTGTGAAGGAGAGATACAGAAGGTCTTTCCTTCCTGCTGCTGTCAGACTGTATAATAACCACTTCTGATAGGAGCAATATTCACACACCACAGTGTACAACACATTATTTATTTAGTTTCTGATGCACTATGTACAGTTTTCTTACAGACCACTTCTCCCTCCACTCACCTGTGCAATAACTGTTCATATGTAAACTGTTGATGATTCTATTCTATATTTTATTGGTAGTTTATTTTATCATATATATCTTTTCTTAACTTATCCTTTGCTGTCTGTACCTGCTGTTGCAAAAATGCAATTTCCCCATTGTGGGACTAATAAAGGTTTCTTAATTCTTAATATCCTGTGCTGACCGCTCCATATAAACCAATGGAAGCGGCTAGGCTAAATTACCCAATGGGAATGAATGAGCGGCTGAGCTAACAGTAATGAGACTCACCAGTTCTGTAGTTTAAGATCAATTCAGATGATCCACTCATATCCACTCCGCATAAAGACTTTGGTAGTTGGCTCCTATAGATCGACATTCAGTACATTTAATTTGAAGAGAGGACAACATGAATTACAGCAAACTTTTCCTACTCGTGTCCCACTCACATCTAGACTGGCACTGCCAGGTTACAGTGATGCGATTGGTCTGAGTCGGACGTCATTACGTAGAAATACAACACGGCCCACAATACAATATATGGGAGCAGTAGCTGGAGTTTTTCACCCGGGTTACAATTTTAAGCGAGTGAATGCAGCGATCAGTCCCTGTTTACTACAGAGGACGCTATAAAACATTCAGTCAAACCTGTCCAGACTGTTCCAACTGACTGCATCACATCAATGTTATTCTACTTAAAGAAACAGGAAAAAAAACGTAATGATGACAGAACGCTCCTCCTACAGCTTTAAAGCTACAAACATTAATTAAAAAAGTACAACTCAGAAAGTAGCCATGCTATACAGCTGAAACTTTGAACATATTTTAAAAGATGTATTTACTTAAATATAGTTAAAACTGTAGTCATAGTGCCACCATATGGTCAGATATAAAGTGTCAAAAACATCAGACAAAACATTAGTGGACAACTTTAAATAGTGTAAGATTTTTTATTTTGGAATATCTAATAGCGTTTCATTTCTATTGGCTAATAAACTTTTGTGTACTTAATGTACTATAACTGATGCATACTGTAACATATAGCTGCCAAATTTGGGTCACCTATGTAGGCTAGTACTAAGACTTAGTGTACCAAGTTTCATGGTTTGGCCTCTGGGGGGCGCTATAGTGAAAACATATGTATTACTCAACATAAATCCATCCTGTTTTTCAAATGCTTCTGTCAAATACCTGATATGACTTCAACAGCACAGCTTTCAGGTGTGAAATGGTCGCCTGTAATAGCTGATATCTGTTACACTGCTAACAGCTCTGCAATCACAGTTTCTTCAGGAACTGCCATTCTAGTTAAATTAAGAGATCAACATTTTTAACCACACAAAATTATTATTATTATTATTATTATTATAACGATTATATTATCAAAGGATTTTGAAAACCAACACAGTGCTATGACATAGTAATACTATATTATACTGCACCACTACAGTAATCAAAGTCCATTGAAAGTTATGCTAACTGAAGATAGAGAGGCTCAGAAACAAGTTAAATATTGTCCATTTATTGTTTACAAAGACATCTACAGTGCCCATGTTAGTCAGAATATGTGTTTGCGCTGGCTACTGCACCAACAAAAACTCTTATCATAAACACTATGCCAATAACATTCTGACAAAAGTTTATGTGACAAACACACCACGTGGCCTAATGGATGGAGTGAGGCCACCGCTGTGTGTTTTGGTTGCGTACCGGAGCTCGGCTACGTTAGGAGCGGCTGGATAAACGGCGTTAGTCCGCGCGGGCTCGGTGCTTAGTTCTCAGGGAGGACATTTAAACGCAGCCATTGCGTCATGCTCGGCAGAGAGGCGGACAGGTAAAGCAGCTGCTTGACAATCCAGGTTTTCTTTGCGGTGTAGTTTAATTTAAGATTAAAATATCATCAAATATATCGTAACATTAAGCCGCATATACGCATTGCAAGTTGCAGAGACACCGCGCACGTCTCATTTTAATTCAGCTGCTGCAGCCGACACTTCACGGCAGGTGAAGTGCATTTTAAACTGCCTGAAACATGACAAGCGATCTTTTTCACTTAATATAGTTTTTATTGAGGCCATTTAAAAACGCATATAGCGAACGGACCGCGGTATTAAACTGCTGAGCCCGTCCCGATGTGTTTCTGTTTGTTTTTGTAATTTTACCATGTTAAGAGCGCAGCATTGTGCAGTCTTTATGTTAGAAGTTACGCATGGTAATAAAAACACTCTATTTACACTTTTTTATTGCCGGTATTAAAAATGATACCGTCGCTACCTGTGTGCCCCGCCGTATACCTTAATGCCGCCCCACCCTATTTCTGGCTGAGATGGTTCATACATTTAGTAGCATTTAACATTTAAGATGCAGTTATGAGCACAGCATCCTGCTTCTGTTTGTCTTTTTACTAGATTACTTATAGATTACTGTGTGTTGCTCATGCTTGTCATGCAATGAACACAATCCTGATTTATTTTTTGTTTTGCAGGTTTTTGACACATATCAGACAGAATGCGAAGACGAAGACGGCTCGATCCAAAGCAGGATGCACAGTTTAATGCTAGTGCTGAAAGGGACAAAGTAGGATTTGACATCAAATTCATCAATGCCTTCAAAGGTAAGTTGAATCCCTTGATTTAATTATGATTAAATACATCAGCTTACTTTTTGTCATCTATTTGTTATGTGTATTAATTAGGTCGTGGCATCTTCACCACGGCTCCATTTGAAAAAGGAGGCTTTCTGTTGGAATATCGAGGTGAACTCATAAGCAAGCAAGAATGTGAAAGAAGACAGAGACTTTACCATGACAAGCTGGTGTTCATGTTTGAGTTCCATTTTGATGGAAAACTCTGGTGGTGTGTATTATATTTCGCTTTGTCTAATCAAAACTAAATGACACATTGCTTTTGGTTTAGTGAACACAGAAATAATATTAAATTAAGGATCTAAGCCTCTGGAATGAAGGTATAAATATATATAATGAAGGTATAATTAAATAATAATAATTATAATAATAATAATAATTGAAACCTTTATTAGTCCCACAATGGGGAAATTGCTCAAGGCAGCCCAGCAAAGAGCGCCATACGCCAGTGAGCACACTGGAGGCTATGCAGGTAAAGTGTCTTGCCCAAGGACACACAACAGTGACTAGGGAGGAGTTAGGCTGAGATGGCCGTGGGCAACCAGGCTGAGATGGATGAAGGCAGGAACTTGACAAGTCCACTGCTTGGTCCACACAGCCAGAATGAAACGGTACATAAAATTTAGCACTTCATTCTTTGCGTGTGGCAATGCGTAAGTCCACCAACACGTAATGTAGGTATGTGTGTATGTAGTCACCTGAATGTGAAATGTGTTTTGTAAGTACTCTCTCCTGAAAGTGAAAGTTGGCATAGGATCTGAATGTGTGTGTGTATTAAGCAGTAAACCACCAATCCTCAAGGTGCGGTTGATAGTGTCATCAGTTTGTTTTTAGAAGTTCTTGGACAAGCTGAATTTTATCTGGTTTAGTATAATGTGTCTAAAAAAACTGTATGTCTAAAAAACTATAAAGGTTGTAAAGCAAGTATTTCTTTACACTACGTTTCTTCCTCAATTTTGGTATTAACAAAACCTAACATGAGAAAACGGATATCAATGCAGATGTAGTTTTTAACCGTTGGCTCTTTTTTACTGTTTTAGGGAACCACTGAAAATGGCACGAAACAGTTCATCGGTTCTAATGAAATGGATCCAGTTGTCTGCAATAAAAAGGTACAGTATATTGTATGCCATGTTAATATTAGGTTACGTTTATATGGTTTTCTAGCTATCAGTATGTGACTTTTCACATTATTAAATATTACCATACATTTTCACCAACGGTGTCAGAAGCATCAGCTTGTGTGCACAACAGTATCATCCTTGGACAAGTGCATCCAGTGTGTGGGACCTGTATCCTCCTTGAAGTGGCTTGGATATAAGTGCAAAGGTAAGCTGCAGTATTTAGTACAGTGGTGTAGTACAGGGCCGTAGGTGGACGTGCACTCCTTACATCTACCTAAAACATAGGTGCACCTGAAAGGGAAGGTGTCTAATACAACAGTCCAAAAATAAATCCTTCTAACGTTTGTGCATACAAACTGATGCAACTGGATGCCAATTGTCAGATATGTTGTTTGTTGTGTCGTGTTCTGTCATAGCCTACTGACACATGCAATAATCATTTTTATCAATTTAATTATATTAAATAAAGTCTAAATGTGGTGTTGTATGTAGTTCAACACCACCAAGAAATAAAGCCTCCACATTTAAAACTATTGAAACACTGAACCTTCAGGATGGAGGATTTATTGTGGCATTTTTATGGTACACTACATGTATTTTTATCTAGTTGCATGTAATAAACTGATCCTTTGGTGTATGCATTCTCATTTACAGTATCTCACAAAGGTGAGCCCACCCCTCATATTTTTGTTGTATCTGTTGTATCTTTTCATGGGATAATACTATAGAAACAAAACTTTGATACAACTTAAAGGAGTCATTGTACAGCTCGTATAACAGTATAGATTTACTAAAAATAACTCCACATACAGCCATTAAAATAATTTAATTAAATTAAAATTTAATTAAAAAATATAAACAGCTGGCAACAAAAGTGGGTACTATGCTAAAGGTTGTCCTGATTCTTGTCTTTTAATTCTTTTTATTCGCTCTATTAAAATTAAAACAACATTTCTATTGTTTCTGTGTAAATCATTGCTATGACACAAGACATTTTTAATTTACCCATAAAATTAAAACTTTTAAAATGTGTTACAGTTTGTTTGGGCGTCTGGCATAAAAAATGCCTTGAGCGAATTACAGATGACCTCCAGCACCATTCACAGGTGAGTCCCTATATAAGGTTTCTTGAATATCTAACATCTCTTGCTGTTTCCAATTATTTAATTTGTTTCTCATTCTTTCAGGAGCCACAGTCTTCTATATGTTCTGTGGACAATCTGGTGTCAGATGAGGACAATTCAGAAGTGGGTAACCTATCAGATTTTGATCACAGCCTGTCTGATGAGGAGTACATACCAGACTCGGAGTCACAAAATGATAATGATTCAGATACAAGCATACCCTCGATGTCTAGCGGTAGAGAGGTTACAGAAAAAACTGTTATGGCTGAAGGAACATCTCATGGATCAGATGCAGACATCCAAGTTTGGCCTAGCCAATCCAAGGCTCCACCACCTCTTAAAGACCATGTGATTCCCAGTGCTGCTAAAAAATCACATTTAGGTACATCCACCAAAAAGGCATCAAAGAAAAAGCCAAAGGATGAAGCACAGCTTCTCAATCACAACTCAAGTCAATTGACTATGACCATAAAAAATTACTGTTACATTTGTGGTAAGCCACAAAGCAAAATTTCTCGCCACCTGAGAACACATAAAACGCACGCTGAAGTTGTATGTTTGTATGTTTTTTCCCTACCTGAGCACTCACAAGAGCGGAAAACACTATTAGAGAAAATGAGAAATAAGGGAAATTTTAGACATAACGTTGCAGTTTTACAAGATGGACCATTGAAAGTTAAGAGAAAACCTAAAACTACTACTAAGATACTGAAAAGGAACCTGGAAGAACCAGAGTGCTGGGTTTGGCTGCTGCTCTACAGACTGCATCCAGTCACCGGATTCCAGGTGGTGTGTGGAAGCTCCTGACAGCCATGAAACAGGATGAGGTTGCTTCGGTTGTGCGAAATGACCTATGACCTATTGTTCAGTTTGCCCAGTCCCTCTACAACAGACATGGGCAAGATGCTACAAAGAGTGAATACATGAGACAGAAGCTCAGGGAAGTTGGTCGCTTGTTGGTGTGTCTGCGCTCGGAATTCTCAATACAAAACCTGGAGGAGGCTGTGAGAGAAGTAGTTTGAGGCCACCCTCAAACTACTTCTCTCAATGGAGAAAGGACATCTTTCCAGAATGCAGGGAAAATCATTGGATGAGATTGAACTTGAGGGTATGAATATCTTGAGTGATTATTTAGTCTGAACACAGTGCATGTGTACACTGTCTTCATTTGACCTTTATTCACACCATGTCCCAGAGGAAATTGTGTTTAGTGATGATGAAGCCAAGGACGGCGAGAATGAGTCCGATGATAGTGGAACGGAATTCACAACGGCAACGGAGTGTGAAACTCGTGAACCTGTTGATGCTGCTTCAGAGTCTACAGTCACAGAGCCGCTCCATGACACGGGAGGTTTTGGTAAATTGCCTTACACTATACTTGTGTTTCTGATGATGAAATGTATTTTACCACGGCAAAAACTTTTTTCCATATGTGTTCAGCAGAAACTGTGTCAACAGTGACATCCACGGTAAATGAGACTGTCTCTGTATCTGAAGGTAAGGCAAGTTTAGTTGCAGAGCAATGTTACATAAGGCGTAAACAAATTCATGGAGACGATGGAAAACACATTTCAAAAAGTTGATATAAAGACACAAATCAAATTCAAAAGAATAAAATAGATAACTATATAGTGTTGTGTATTTTAGAAGTTTAGATCATTACATTTACATTACATGTATGCATTTAGCAGATGCCTTTGTCTAAAGCAACTTAAAAGAAGAGGATTAACATTCAAATGAAAACAAACACAATCAAAAACCTTACTAAGAGTGCAACACTGGTGCTTTGAATTTGATGTAAGCAGTGTAGCTCATTGAACAGAAGTGTGATGCTCTTTTTGGCTGGTTGAAAATCAGACGTGCAGCTGCATACTGGAGCAGAAGCACCGGCTGGAACACCTATTAGGAGGGCATTGCAGTAGGCAAGAGAGGCGAGGTCTGGATCAGGAGCTGGGTTGCATGTTGAGTTAGGTGCGGCAAGACTGGGCTACAGAGGCCCCAAGTAGACATGCACGTCTTAACGTAGTATTGTCTTCACACAAGGAGGGCTGACACGTCAGTGTTACCCCTACTATTATGATGCAATAGTAGCTGCACTATTGATTGCACCTAGCAGTGCTAGTAGTTAGCACCTTCTGATGGGTTCCGGGTATGTTTGAAATCAGGTGGTTTAACCCAGAAGTAGAATTTCCTCCTGGGAGTTTCAGCTGGAGTCTGTGGTGGATGTGACAGAGGAGAACAACACGCCTCACCCCCTTCATGCCACGCTGCATGAACAGCACTGGGACTACCCAAGAGCAGCACAGAACGCCACAGGAGGTCTTTCCTGAAAGTGGCCATCAGACTGATTTTTAGTGACACTTCTACTACTTATACTCTTCTACTTTAATTGTAACTTGATACCTCTGGCAAAATCATTTTAATATTTAATTTTAAACATTGCTCTCTACTACATAAAGAGTATTTTCATTATTTTTCAGCTGCAGCTTATGTGAAACTTCGTCTCAGTGGTGAAATTATGATGAATTGGTAAAAAAATGATTTAATCCTAGGAATAAGTAAACAGGAATCTGTGGCAATAGGTAAATGTATTAACACACTTGTTTGTGTCTGTGTCTTCTGTTTTTCTACAAGATGCTTGTCCAGATAATGAAGTAAGAAGAGCACCAAAGAAACCATGGTCCAAGGCTGAGGTCAACGCAGTAATGCGACATTTTAAAGATCACATATCTAAAGGACAACTGGCAACCAAAACTGAATGCACTCACTGCAAGATGGCTGAAGGGTCTGTTTTAGCACAGAGAACAGTGCAAAATATCAGGGACTTTGTTAGAAACCGAGGAGTAACTGCAAAAAGACAGTCACAGAAGGAAATGTAATGTATGTAAATCCACAGATTTGCACATAGAAACTAAGTTTCTAAAAGCAATCAGTTACTAATATGGGAGAGTAACTACGTTGTAGTAACAGATTTAATATAAAGTTATTAGAGTTTTGTATGCATGTGTGACATGCTTTTTTTACATTTGATTAATGTAAATGCACTTATAATCAAATTGAATTTAAATTCTGTGCAAAGAAGAGTACACGGTTGTGTTAGTTAAGTTATCTTTATATTGAAACCTCCCATATTTATTTTGTAGAATGTTCCTGTTAAAATATATTAGCAAGAAGGAAAATGTAAGTGCATTCATTTTTATGCACCTCTTTCTGTTTATATGTTTATTATTTTTAGTTTTGGATTTGTGCAATAGCACGTAGAATACCAATAAGTTTGGTTGCTAGGCAACCAAACTAATTAAACAACCTGTCCATTTAATCCTGTGTTGTCAGGTGTGTATTTATGTTAATCCATGTTAATTTAAAAGTGACGTCATAGTCCAGATAATGCATTTTCTTGTTCTCATAAACCACAGATTTATCAAAAAGTGAAATGTCTGCTCAAACCACAGTTGGAGCAGGGTCATGTGTATAGAGTTCTGTTGCGTGTATCTGAACTCTGAAGTGACCCAAATTTTTTTCAAGTTTTTTTAGAGTAACCTAAGCCAACTCCCATAGCTCTAGGACCATGGGAAAGGGTAGCCCATCTAGACCACCTTCAGGCCTGTTTCGAGAAATTGTCCATCTAAACCATAAAAACCCTTGTGTGTGTGTGTGTGTGTATGTGTGTCTGTGTGTGTCAGTGTGTGTGTGTGTGTATGTGTGTCTGTGTGTGTCAGTGTGTGTGTGTGTGTGTGTGTGTGTGTGTGTGTGTGTGTGGTCAGCCTTCATCCTTCCTGTCAGCAGAGCAAAGCTGTATCAGTGTCTCATCCAGGTCTCAGCTCCTCAGGCTTTCTTCAGAAGAGCTGTCACTGTTGGAGTATCTGTTGCACAAGTGCTGCACATATCTGATCTAAGTTCTTTCTGAATCCTCACATTTAAAGTTACAGAGAACTTTTACAAACTCCCTTCTTGTTGGCTGCTACAAGCCGACAGCCTCCACACATCAGAGGCCTGCACACCATGAGCTTCCTGCACTTCCTGCTGTTGATGACAGCTCTCTCTCCGATTGGGAGATTAGACTGATGTGACTGTGACATCATGACGTCACTATTCAGAGCCTGCTGTTTAACATGCTGCTCACAGAGAGACAGAGACAGCAGCAGCACTCTGTGAGCCAGGTCCACTCTACTTGGAGGAAGTAAAACGCCTCATTTCATCAAGATGGAGACACTAAAGAACACAACCAGCAGCTGTGACACATCAGCTTTTCCTCTTAATCTACTCAGTTCATGGATGTTCTGACACACGTCCTGCCTCGTGCTTCAACAGGAAGACTCATCAAGTTGATAGCAGCTTCAAAATAAGTGTGTATAAGTATTAAAACACTAAACTGTGACTTCAGTGAGTCTCCTTTATTTGAACTGATTCATAAAATGATCATAAACACATGACAAATGAAATCCATTCAAACTCTGAAGTTCACCTCATCATATCCCAGTGGCAGACAGAACAGGCCCCTTGAGTGACAGCAAAGCAGTGAGCCCCCTGCTGGTGATCAGCTGCATGTACCAGAAGCAGACAGAGATTTCTGATATGATGTTAAAGGTGTCACAGAGGAGGATCCGACTGTCTGACCTCTGATTCTTCTGTCAGCATCAGACACATCACAGTTTGATCAGTTTTCAGATCACACACAGCAGCATCAGTAACACTGAGCAGACATTACACACTCCATCAAACACACACACACACTGCTCACTTATAACAGGGATAATAAGTAAAGTTCTTTACAATAAATTCACATTCACATTTTATTATCACTTCACACATGGCACAGTATATATGGCAGAGAGTTAAAGGTGGAATATGTAGTCAGAGTTAATACCAAATATTGACACTAGGTGGCAGCACTTCAGCCTCCATCCACTGCTGCACTACCAGCACCACTCTCAGTGCTTTTTGTTTCCATTGACTGTACAACATGATTCAATCCATGTTATTTATATGACAAACTATGTGTAGTGTTTCTATGTGTGTAGCTGACATGTTGCTCAGCTTCCATTGGACACATATACTAGATGGAAGCTGCAGCAGGATTGGCTGATGACTGATCACAGGTGTGAACAATCAGCCGGTGACGAGTGGAGCAGGAGCAGCTGCCCATGCTGCAGAGACACAAACAGCAGCAGCACTCTGTGACCCATGTCCACTCTGTGTGTCCTCCAGACAGTCTTAAGATTAAGATTAAGAAACCTTTATTAGTCCCACAATGGGGAAATTGCATTTTTGCAACAGCAGGTACAGACAGCAAAGGATAAGTTAAGAAAAGATATATATGATAAAATAAACTACCAATAAAATATAGAATAGAATCATCAGCAGTTCACATATGAACAGTTATTGCACAGGTGAGTGGAGGGAGAAGTGGTCTGTAAGAAAACTGTACATAGTGCATCAGAAACTAAATAAATAATGTGTTGTACACTGTGGTGTGTGAATATTGCTCCTATCAGAAGTGGTTATTATACAGTCTGACAGCAGCAGAGGTTGTGTGTAATGACGCGGCTCACCAGCAGAGGGCGTGTGACGGAGCAACAAGCAGAAACTACAGAGGAGAAGAGACACAACAAAGATCAGAACAGACACACTCAGCTCTTCTCTCTGAGACCATGATGATACCGTCACATATCATCACTGCACATGTTTTTGGCTGCACGTCTGGAAATGAGAGGAGACAGAACATTATCATACATGTTGCATAAGTAGAGTCACATGACATGCACCACTGTAAATAAAGGAAACCACATATTTTTAAGACACTTAGAGCACAGAGCCCAAGAAATAATATAATCTAAAGCTCACAAGACACAAGACGAACAGAACAGAACAGAACAAATACTTTATTTATCCCAAACTGGGAAATGTTTTCTATTGCAGCAGCAATGTACAGGGTCAGTATCATCCTATCTGCTGGTAAAAGTCTTTCTCCCCGTCGGGGAATCGAACCCCGGTCTTCCACATGACAGGCGGAGATACTATCCACTATACTAACGAGGAACGCTGACAACCACCATCTGTCATAGCAGCAGCCACCTGGTGCGGTCATGTGTCAGCTGGGGTGTGACGGAGTGGCTACGTCAGTAACTGTGGGCAGACTGCAGGTGTGTGTGCACCCAGACACACACAGGTCCCAGCTGAGAGCAGCCGGACCTTCCTGTCCTCCTGTCCATCACTGTCCAAGGTGAACCGACACCACCAGACCACAGGGCCATTATTTATTTAGCAGGAAAGAAGAAGATGCTCTGCAGCATTCAGGTGTGTTAACACAGTGCAGAGAGAGGAAGACATGAACAATGGTGTCAGAGCAGCAGCTGTTGCTGCATCAACCTGGAAATCAAACTGTTTATATATATG
The DNA here is from genome assembly GCF_900634625.1 of Parambassis ranga. Lineage (NCBI taxonomy): Eukaryota > Metazoa > Chordata > Actinopteri > Ambassidae > Parambassis > Parambassis ranga. Next base: position 2,391,624 of record NW_021144778.1, read on the forward strand.
CACAAACTGTACGTTCATAAGTCACATGACATGCACACTGTAAATAAAAAGGAAACCACATATTTTTAAGACTCTTAGAACACAGACAGAAGTATGAATTATATATGGTTACAATCAAAAATAATTGAATGCAAATAAATGATTTTGTGGAATTTAAATCAAAACCTAAAAACACCAGAATCAGCAAATCACATGTTTGCATTACAGTGGTCCCTCCTATAACCAGTTCACCTCTCACCTTGTTTTTCTCTTACAGCTCATTGAGTTCTGGTCCGGATAGTCCGTAGACCAGTGTCAGTCCATCTCCAGAATGCAGAATGCTGCTGAAAACAGGTTTGATCTTTGGTTTCATTCTGTAATACTGGACTTATTTCCTACGAAGGTTTGAACTCTGACAGTGTTTAAACAGAGAGAACGGAGTTTAAAGTGTGCAGTGAGGGGTTCACAGCCTTAAAGCATCTAGAATAATCAAACATGGAGCTGACTACTTCCAGAGCTCCGCTGTCATGGCTCTGCAGGAGGCCAGCACCTGGTCGGCCTGTTCGAGGACACCAACCTGTGCGCCATCCACGCCAAGAGGCTCACCATCACGCCCAAAGACATCCAGCTGGCCCGCTGCATCCACGGAGAGAGAGCTTGAAGTGTCCGCGGCTCCTCAAACCACAGCGGCTCTTTAAGAGCCACCTCAGTGTCCTCTAAAGAGCGGCTCCTCATCCTCTGCCTCTGCTGCTCATCACTCTGTCTGATGCACAGAATAATCAGTCTCTTCTGAAATAAATATCATCTTTTATCTTTTGTAAGATGCAGTGTAATAATACACATGTTGAACTCTTCAAGATGAATAATGGTCCGTCTCAGGGACATTTATTTATTGGTTGGTTCAAGGATGTAATATCAAACTGACACCGAGGAATATTTAACAGGAAACTATAATAAATGTTTTACAATAAATACATAATATCATTTATAAATAGCTTTAATAAGTATAGGTTTATTATGTGTAAAGGCATGATGACCTATGGAATGATAACACTAAAAAACTCTGCTGCTCCAGGAACGGTACAGGCGGTGACTCCTGCAGTCCGCCATCAGACTCATCTTCACTGTGATCTGCTTGTAAATGTCTAACACAGCAACATTTAAACTTTGCCTTGTTGGTCCTATCATGAGCTACATATTTACAATAAATGTGTTTAGTGTTGGTGGAAGCAACAATACTCCAGATGACCAGAACATGTTTTAAAATGACATTAACAGTGAGAAATGTAGGTAGAAAATAATCATTTGTACACATCAAATATTTAGTAGAAAAATCCCTGAATGTGCTTTTACTCAGTCTGCAAATGCAGCTGTCACCTTAAGAAGAGTTTAACAGCAACTCACTGTACACACCTGAACACAGATCTTGCAGTGTGAGCAGGTTTTGGATGCACTTAACCCTCAGGCGACACTGTGGTCCAGTGGGTATTTTTGCCTCTTTACCCGGCACCATTGTATCTGTGTTGGTGCATATGGCAGTTTGTGTAACAGAGACTCTCTCTAGACACATTGTCCAGTGTTATATGGTTTTGCAGTGTTTCCACTTGAAAGGATGACTCTTTGTGACTGAAGGTCAACTGGACTCCACTCAGTCATCGCTTTATTTCTGCTTTGCTTTATTGAATCTTGTAGTGTCAGAATCAGGTTCAGATCAGATCAGATCAGGTGAAAAACCTCAAAAAAACATACCAACAAATGTTCAGAATTGAAAGATGAAAGTGACAGTGCATATTTTAGCAGCTTGCTTAGCACACTATGCAGGTAAGTGCACTTTAAATTAAGGACTGTATTTTAACAGTTTGCCACTAATGTCATCCAGAGTGGAATCCAGAGTCTGAGAATGTATGACTTGCTTTGCACATATCTTTACCAATGTCAAACTGCTGACAGTCAGCCAGGTAGAGGAGGAGAAGATCCACAAGAAGCAGGTTCCATGGTGTAATGGTTAGCACTCTGGACTTTGACTCCAGCGATCTGAGTTCAAATCTCAGTGGAACCTTTTGTTTGGACAGTAATACTGGTGTCCTTTCTACTCTCTCTAAAAATTCAGGGCTCACTTTGCAGATTTCCAGTCAGCATGTTGTAACTGAATAACTATCAGAGTGTATCAGAAGGAGAAGTTACATAAAGATAGAATTTAAATCTCTCTCCTGAATGACACCTTAATCTAGGATTAATAATGAGTATAAAAGTAGCTGAAGACATAATTTATTAAAGTATTATAACAAATACCTCCTTTATAGGGCTGTCTTGATAACTGCCTCTCATTTCCACCTGTTGTCTGTTCCATTTGCACAACAGCAGCTGAAACTGATTCACAATCAGTGTTGATCCTAACTGGACAGGCTGGTTTCACACAAGTGTGGCTGACTTTTTGGGGCAATATTATAACAAATACTTATGAGACATTATTATATAAAAGAAAGATCAGTGCATCATGACTTCAGCAGAATTCAAAGCTTTAGGAGGCTTCATGGCCTCCATCACTCCATAAGACTGTTCCATCTGTTCTGCATCTCTGATATGTGCTGGGACGTGGTCGCTTGGATGTTTCACTGCAGCTCATCTAGTAATAATGTAATAACACATATATGAACATCAAGCTAATCATGTCATGCTAAACTGAGTCCTTGGAAGAGCAGAAGCTGTGAACAGACCTCATGGAGCAATGGTAGCACGTCTGAGTCCAGATCAGAAGGTTGCATGTTCAAATCATGTCAGGGTCACTGGTTTTATGTAATTTAGTCCTCTTTCTGTTCACACCAGGTCCACTGCACTGAATTCTGGGTAGTTTTCACTTGAAGCAGAATGTCGGCTTTCTCCTGTGTTTTCTGGGTAAATTACTGCACATTCAGGGAAAATAGAGTTAGAGTTAAACAGAGCAAAAAATCCTGAGTCATCGATCTGCGTTCGTTTAGAGGGCCGAAAGGGAGCAAGTGTGAAAACACCCTAAATTTGAATCTTAAGTGGGACCAACACTCCCCCGAGTAGCTTCTTCAGTTCTGCAGTGACAATGTTCTTTATCAGCCAGTTGTTGTCTTTGTCTTGTTGTCTGTGGGTCTTGTTTTTGGCCTTGATGAGAGCCCAGCTGGGATAGCCACAGGTTTGCAGGGCCTTCCTGATGTGATGTTGCTCCTTCTTCTTCTCCTCTGAGCTGGTCGGTACAGTTTTACAGTCTCTGTGCTGCAGCCATTGCGACAGCCATCGCCCCTCAGAGTGATCCTCATGTTCAGCAGCATACAGTGAGCAGCTTTAATCTCTGGATTGACAGACTTTATCTGCGCAATAACTTGCAGAACAGAAAGTCTTCCAAAATATCTCCTTTCCAGGGATAGCACACCAAAACTATCAACTGAGCAGCACTGGAGATGCTCTGCTCTGTCGATTCATTCAACTGAAAGGAACATTTCTTACATGATCGCAGTCTATCCAGCAGCTGTGCCTGAATGTCAGCTGAGAGATCTTCTGTTCTCCTCCTCACCATGTCATCTGAAAAAGGTACAACTTTCAGTTTATTAGCTGCCTCTGTGCCAATAAGCAGCAGCATTCCAGAATAGTCATCAGTATTCTGGAATTATACGTAGAATTCAGGAGTAACAGTCAGTATTCTGGCAAGTCAGCAGTCCAGAAGGGAAGCTAACATCAGCAGTGGCTCAGTGGTAGAGCAGGGTGGAGAAACCAAACAACTACTCCAAAAACTGGCCTTCAATGTTTGTCTTCAAACAAGATGCTTATGTTTAAGGCAAAAGCTGTGACAGAAACAAGTTCTTCTTCAAAGATGGTTTGCTAATCCATTGTGCTCTGAACGCGTGGGTTCGAATCCCATCCTCGTCATGTTGTGTTTTAAGTTCAACAGTAAAAACTATGGACAGAGCTTCCGTGACATCGCCCATTTGTTTCTGAAGAGCCGCTTTGAAGCTCGGTGGGAGGCTCTGGGACACTCTGATCGCCGACATGTTGGCAGCGTTGCGTCCGCCAAAACTCAAAATACGGACAAAGAGGGGTAGCACTAGCGGAGTTTAGGGGGGCGGGCGATCGTGGAAGCAGGAAACTCGTGCTGTGATATGGCAACCGTCTGTCGCTCAAGCGCCAATGCTCATAATTATGCGTAATTTTAAGTCTGAATACAATCCCACAGCAGCTCATCAACAAACTGGACCAGCTGGGGCTGAACTCCTTGCTGTGCAACTGCCTGCTGGACTTCCTCACCGGGAGACCTCAGACAGTGCGGGTCGGCAGAAACACATCCAGCACCATCACAATGAACACCGGGGCTCCCCAAGGATGTGTGCTGAGCCCCCTCCTCTTCACTCTGCTGACCCGTGAATGCACGCCAACACACAACTCCAACATCTTTGTGAAGTTTGCGGACGACACAGCTGTGGTGGGTCTCATCTCCGGTGGAGATGAAACAATGGAAAAAGGAATGAGGTGCACCTTCTGGCCAAGTGGTGCAGAGACCACAACCTCTCCCTGAATGTGGAGAAGACAAAGGAGATGGTTGTGGACTACAGGAGAGCACACAGTCAGCACACCCCTCTGACCATCGACGGTGCTGCTGTGGAGCAGGTGAGCAGCACCAAGTTCCTGGGTGTGCACATCACTGAGGACCACTCCTGGACTAACCACACTGCATCCCTGACCAAGAAGGCACAGCAGCGCCTCTACTTCCTCCGCAAGCTCAAAAGAGCCAGAGCCCCTCCCTCCATCCTGTGCACCTTCTACAGAGGGGCTGTTGAGAGCATCCTGTCCAGCTGCATCACTGTGTGGTACGGAGCCTGCACCGCCACCTGCAGGAAGACGCTTCATCGCATAGTGAGAGCAGCTGAGAGGATCATCGGCGTCCCTCTGCCCTACATCTTTTGCACTCTCACTGCATTGTGCCTTTATTTTGTGCCTTGTATTTTGTGTGCCCCTCATTGTAGGTACATTTTTTTACACTTTATATTTATCTTAAGTTTTTAGTTATATGTTATATATGGAGTGAAGAGTAACTCAATTTCGATTCTCTGTATGTCCACCACATATAGCAGATTTGACAATAAAGCTGACTTTGAATTACAACAAGTGAGTTGTAAAAACAATTCACCCCCCCCCCCCCCCCCCCCCCCCATACAATTGACACTAGAAGAGAACCTATCATTTGAGAGCAGAATGTTTTTTGTACCAGGCTGTAAACATGTTCATTTCTGCTGTGAAGTTGGACATTTTAACATGGGAGTCTATGGGTAATATGTGAATTACAATTTTTCACACGTCGTAAACATTCCAACTTAAGACTAGTGGTTAAGACCTTCAAAACTCAGTGTGTAACATTGTTGGTAAAAACTGTTTGCTTTGGCATGTTTGTAGAGAAGATTGAAGCAAGGCATCTGGACTTGTAGAGTTTTCCTGAAGAGGTTTCGCTGCTCATCCAAGCAGCTTCATCGGTTCTAACTGTTGGTGGGGAAACATGGTTTATATGTGGTTGCAGACCTCAGTGGGTGGTTGCAGACCTCAATGGGTGGTCTGGGTAAAACTCACAAACAATAGCACTAAATGTTTCCATAATTACCTGTGATGATCTGGCTGCCTGTGCCAGGTGTGTCTAACGACTGGCTAACAACTATGAGACTGCTGGTAGACAGCCCATTGTTCTTGCTGTTAGCATGTGACTTGGAGTGAAACTTCCTGGGAATGGATGAAATCACTGCTTTGTATGTGGTAGAAAGATGAGGCTACCACCTCGAGAAGGTTTTTCCAGCTTAACATAGATGGCTTCCTTGACTTCCTCTCTGTCTAGGATGTGAACATTGTTGTCCTCAAAGGAGTGTCCTTTCTCTTTGAGGTGGAGGTGAACAGCTGAGTCTTGTCCTGAGGAGGTGGCTCTCCTGTGCTGAGCCATTCTCCTGTGGAGTGGTTGTTTAGTTTCTCCAATGTACAGATAAGAGCATTCCTCACTGCACTGGACTGCATATATGACATCGCTGTGTTTCTCCCTGGGAGTTTTATCCTTTGGGTGTACCAGTTTCTGTCTCAGGATTGTCCTCCAGTGGAGACTGCAACCTTAACACAGCGCCTTGGACGAAAAGCACACATTCTGGAACAGAGGTCAGTATTCCGGAACAGAAGTCAGCAAGACAGCATTCTGGAATGAAAAGCATTCCGGAATTAAACCCCTAACCCGACAGCGGCCTGTGACGTCATGGAAGTCAGCATTCCGACATGGAAGGCAACATTCCGGGACAAAAGTCAGCAAGACAGCATTCTGGAATGAAAAGCATTCCAGGTTGAAAGAAAGCATTCCAGATTGAAAGGCAGAAATCTAGAACGAGCGGCAGCATACCAGAATAGACATCCATCCATGCCAGAATGGTAGACAGGATTCCAGAATGGTAGACAAAATTCCGGACTTAAATCCCTAACCTAACAGCACCCTGTGATGTCATCCAATCAGAGCCAGAGACTGAACCTCCTTAAGGGCAACAGTGGCAAGAAAAAACAGGAAGAACCCCTGTAGGTTTGGTGTAATGTCTCATCATATCAGATGAAATCATCCAATTGGCTTCTGTGGTCTGGGTTAGAATCTAAGTCAGTCAATGTCTTAAATGATTACTTATTTCCCCTCCAGAGGAAATAAACAGAACTGTCAGGAGTGGGATTTGAACCCACGCCTCCAGTGGAGACTGCGACCTGAACGCAGCGCCTTGGACCGCTCGGCCATCCTGACATGAAAAGCATGCTGTCCACAACAAGTTTGGAAAAGCTCAAGGATGAACACTTAATAAACAATCTGAAATCTTCACTGACACTGATGTGGACAGACTCAGAGTGTGTCTGTCTATGCTATCTCAACAAGTCTTGAGCCAGAGATGAGATTTTTCATCTGGTCACCACATGATGAATCATTCTGACTATTGTAGTACCTTGAGATCTGCCTTTCCCAGGTGTTTTGTCCTTAAGGTGAAGCAGTCTCTGCCTCAGGGTGAAACTGGGTTTGAAATGTGCTGGGACGTTTTATCCTTTGCCTCCTCATTGCACACCAGTTGCTCTCGGTCCAGCGTTTTTAAAATGATAGTTTTTGGAAGTGTCAGATGGACTGTGCCAGGGTTTGGTCCTCAGACAGTCAATATAAATGGCAGCACTCTGACTGGTCAAGATGAACTTTTTCATAGAGCTCGTTGTTAACACATCAGACTTGTTAAGTGTAAACGATGGAGGGGCATAAAGTGATCTTGGAGATGAAAAGAACCGTTGTTGGCAGGATTTGAACCTGCGCGGGGAAACCCCAATGGATTTCTAGTCCATCGCCTTAACCACTCGGCCACAACAACCGGCAAAAGGTAACGATGAAGAGTCTGACGACCCAGGTTGGTTCTGTCCATGAGTGCATGGTCTTGTCCAGTTTGTCCTGTCCAGATTAGTGTTGGCACTCCTTTACTTGTTTTCCATTTCATTCACAGGTAAATCTGCGCCGACCAGAGTCTCCGTTTGACAGACAGCTATCACAGAAAGTTGCTGACAGCTGAGCAAGTACTCACGTGCCAACATGGCACAAGTTGAATTGCTTCCAAGCCGGCTGTGTTCACGATCACATGGTGGTTTGAGACTACAAGCCTTCACTGTCCATTCTACGCTGTTTACTTTATTAGGAAGGTGCTCTACAATTGTCCCAACAAGCAGGGGGAGCACTGAACATAAAACTCTCTTTCTCACATGTTATTGTCATGTGTTTTTGTGAAAGATAAGGCTGACTTGTTTTCTTGCTTCTCTATTTAAACAATCTGAAATCTTCACTGACACTGATGTGGACAGACTGAGAGTGTCTCTGTGCTATCTCAACAAGTCTTGAGCCAGAGATGAGAGTTTTCATCTGCATTCATGGTCACCACATAATGAATCATTCTGACTATTGTGATGCCCTGAGATGAGGTCCAGTATTCTGGAATGGAAGTTACCATTCCAGAATGGAAGGCAACATTCCGGGACAAACATCAGCATAACAGAATGAAGAGCACATTTGCAGAATGAAAGACAGCATTCCGGAATGAAAGTCAAAATTCCGCAATGAAAGGCAGAAATCTAGAATAAGTGGCAGCATACCAGAATAGACATCAGTATTCCGGAAGGATAGGCAGAATTCCCGAATAACAGTCAGTATTCTGGAACAGAGGTCAGTATTCCGTAACAGAAGTCAGCAAGACAGAATTCTGGAATGAAAAGCATTCCAGATTGAAAGAAATCATTCCAGATTGCGGAATTAAATTCCGGAATTAAACCCCTAACCCGACAGCGGCCTGTGAAGTCATGGAAGTCAGCATTCCGACATGGAAGGCAACATTCCGGGACAAAAGTCAGCAAGACAGCATTCTGGAATGAAAAGCATTCCAGAATGAAAGAAATCATTCCAGATTGAAAGGCAGAAATCTAGAACGAGCGGCAGCATACCAGAATAGACATCCATCCATGCCAGAATGGTAGACAGGATTCCAGAATGGTAGACAAAATTCCGGACTTAAATCCCTAACCTGACAGCAGCCTGTGACGTCATCCAATCAGAGCCAGAGACTGAACCTCCTTAAGGGCAACAGTGACAAGAAAAAACAGGAAGAACCCCTGAAAGTTTTGTCTAACGTCTCAGCTGTTACCTTTAATATTATCATAACAGATGAAATCATTCAATTGGATTTTGTGGTCTGGGTTAGATCAGTCAGCGTTTTAAATGAAAACTTATTTCTCCTCCAGAGGAGGAGCTGTCAGGAGTGGGATTTGAACCCACGCCTCCAGTGGAGACTGCGACCTGAACGCCAGCTGGCGAAGGATCGTCCGTACAATGTTGGAAAATGTTGGACACAAGAGCCAATCACAAGCCTTCAATTCCTGGAGGTGCACCCAATCAGCTAGCGGATTTCTTCCCCACTGTCCAACATTTCCAACATTTGACCAATCACGGTGGAGAAATGTTGGAGCAGAGAATCAGTATGGCGCATACCGGTCGTCATTCATTCTGCACTAGCTAGCGAGAAATGGTACGGTAATTAAACACTTGCTACAGTGCCGTGTGACACTATTTTAAGTTTGTGTGTCATGTAAACTCTTGTGCTGTGTTGACGTTTTTATAGATTGATAGATTTGTTGAGTTACGACCGTTACACAAAGTGGATTTTGTTTTTGCCACTCGGTGCTTACTAATGTTATTTAAGGTGCAGTGTTTAAACACCAAACCTGAGAATCAAAGTATTTCCACCCACGTTTTAAGCACTACCACATAAGTAATTTTTTTAATTTAGATTTTTATGGTGTATTGCCATATAGAAATGTCTTCCTGTAAATAAACATTGTCCCTTAATGCCGCTTAAAGCTGCGGCATTCTTTGTAATATTGTATTTTATATTGTTGTGGTACACGGCGCTGTCCCCCGACCCCCGCTGTCAGAGGACAGCGGGGGTCGGGTGATCTATTTTGCCAGCTGACATGTTGTGGGTGAAAGGAGAGAGACGTGAAGGACAGCGGTGGCAGACAGGAGAAGGAAAACGGGGAGAGTAAGAGGGACCCGTCTCATTCGGAAAAAAAAATACGGACAATAACCATTTGTTTTTATGGACAAGGATCGCCCAGGGAGAGAGAGGATCCCGTGTGGGTTTCACCAGGAGGAGTTTTTTGTTTGTTTGCCTGTTCGGGACAGAAGGGACATTTATTTGTAAATATGGGTCGGATTACAGTGTTATTTGGGATGTAAGAAAATATGATTTTGAGTTAATAAAACCGAAACAGTCTCATTTCATGTGTCTGTGGTCTGTATTATGCAACAAAGGTAAATAGAGTACAACACAGGAGAGTCCCTGCTTAATAGTAACACTCTGTTTACTTTAGGCAGACTGTTACAACGTTTATCCATATGTCCATTTGTAAAAATGATGCCAAAAATGTAGCAGATGCAGATCAAGAGCACAATTTGAGTTCATCCAATGAGCAACTGTACTTGCTGTCCATTATGGCTTCACAGTTACACTACAGTGCAGCTTTCCTTTAGTGGATTTTATTATGTAGTCCTATTTGCTAATGATGCCATTTACTTTAACAAGGATGCCTGCAATGACGTTATATGGTTGTTGGGGACATTAAACATCATGAACATGGAAAGCTAATGGAAAATCCAAATCTTGCACCATCAACTGTTACTTATGTCTGTTGTATATGTGGAAGTGTGTCTTGTGGTTGCTGTTTATGTTCTGCACTGCTGGAATAATTCCTTAATTTTTCGGCGGAAAGAAAGACGTAGAGAATTGGGTTGAGAGCATTGTTGAAAATGCCCAAGAAGAAGGAAAAGACTCTGATGAGGCGCAATAATTTAACAAGACACTCATCCTTAGTGGTATATAAAAGAAACAAGTGTAGGACTCTTGCAATTTGGCCTGGCAGCCAGCAGATCACGAACACCAGGAGGACAGCCAGGACCAGAGTGGTGGCCCTGTGCTCCACTTTCTGAGTGTTTGAGCTCTCTGTTACCCTGTTCCTCAAAACATGAAGAATGCTGACAGTGCAGAAGGACATAATACAAAGGGGGAGGAAGAAGGTGAATGTTGAATACAGAACACTAAACAGCACATCATGACTTCTACTTGGATAAACACTACTACATTCAGTAACATTATTCTCAGGATCACGTACTGCTTTAAAGTAAACGATAACATCAACATTCAGAAGAAAACCCAGAGTCCACACCAGAACATTAAAATAATCAGTAATCAGACATACAGTCTAGACATTGTTAACATGTAAATGACTGTTCTAGTTAGAAAAGGCAGATTTTTAATGGAATATATACAAAGGTATACAGAGGCCCTTTTCCAGCAGCCATCACTCACTGTGCTCTAATGCTACATTGTGTTAGCTAATCGTGTTAAAAAGGCTAATTGATGATTAGAAAACTCCTGTGAAACTATTGTTAGCACAGCTGAACTGTTATCTGATCAGAGAAGCTGTAGAACTGGCCTGGTGACCCCACACTTTGGAACGGTAGTGTATGTATGCTAGTTTTGAACTAAATGATTGGGCCTACCGATATATGTCCCTTACCCTTCGCCTCTTCTGTCTGTCTTCTTGAAAATATGTCAGTGAGCTTTGCACATTTGGCAGCATCCTCAATCAATGCCTTTTTCTTCTTTAACCGGGTCTTTCCATTTTTACCCGCTTCTCCACCCGTTTGGACTTTTGGTTAAATAAAGATAAGATAAGATAAGATAGATATATAAGATAAAACACATCCCAGTAAAGCTCATCAATACCTTGTAGGTGAGGGAGTCATTCCTGCTGATGAAGGATAAACTGTCAATCACCCAGCTGCTCTCTTCCAGGAGCTTCAGCATCTGATGTAGAAAATAAACTGATGTTAATGTGATGTCAGACAAAGGACTTTGTAACCACGCCCACTGTTGCCCCTCTTCTTGTTGCATCATGTGCAGAAATCAATGTTTTACCTTCAAGCCAAGAATACATTTGTTCATCAGGATGTGGGAAAGCAAAGCTGTTATAAGTGCACATCTCCATCTTCTACTGCAGTGAAATATGAGGAACTACATCATTAACCATTAAGAGCCCAGACAGAGCTCCAGTACATGTTACATGGACATTTCAACAACCAGCATCACCTTTCACTGCAGACCATGTTAGTGAGAAGAGCTGGATACTGACACCACCTGCAGCTGCAGCTCTGGACTCCTCCCAGGATATGTAGACTGTACCTTCCACTGAACATGTATCCAGAAGGATCCAGTGGTTTACAGATATGATGTCACCATGATGTTTGTAGAAAGAACACAGGGAGACGTTCAGCTGCTGAGGAGCATGTTCACTTCAGTTAGACACAGGATCATCAGTTGATGGTGTCATAAACATTCCAACTTAAGACTATTCAATTCAATTCAATTCAGTTTTATTTATATAGCGCATATTACAATCAGACATTGTCTCAAAGCGCTTCACAGGAACCCCCCTAAGAGCACTGTGGCAAGGAAAAACTCCCTTTAAGAGGAAGAAACCTTGAGCAGGACCCGTCAACTTAAGGGGGAACCAGTCCTGCTGCTAGTCAGAGAGGATGAGGGAGAGAGAGAGAGAGAGAGAGAGAGAGGATGAAGGAGAAAGAGAGAGAGAGAGAGAGAGAGAGAGGAGCAAACATGATACAAACATGATACAGTACAGAGCAAACATGACAGCAAGATGAAACAGTGATATATTGTAATGATATCTATATATATCGTCGGTCCATAAGTAGGAATAGTAATTTGATAGTAAAGATGAGCAGCAGGGGCTAGTGAAGTCGATGAGCACAGGAGAGACTGCAGGTCAGTATGCAGGTCTTGAGACCTGCAAAGAGAGAGAGCGAGAGCGAGGCACAGAACTACAAGGAAGACAGTTAACACAGATTATGAGACGATATTACCCAGTATGATCCAGACTAAGGAGAGTGGAGGAGAGGTCAGAGGGTGTTCAGAGGATCGTGTTTGTGCCCCCCGACAACGTAGAGCAAGAGAGACTTCACGGGCCGGACTGCAGGTCATCATCCAGGTCTTGAGACCAGTGTGAGCCAGACTAAGGAGAGAAAAGGAGAGGTTAGAGGGTGAGAGGGTAACTGCTCAGTGGATCATGTTTGTGCCCCCCGACAACGTAAAGCAAGAGAGACTTCACGGGCCGGACTGCAGGTCATCATCCAGGTCTTGAGACCAGTGTGAGCCAGACTAAGGAGAGAAAAGGAGAGGTTAGAGGGTGAGAGGGAAACTGCTCAGTGGATCATGTTTGTGCCCCCCGACAACGTAGGCCTAGAGCAGCATAGCTGTGCTACACACTAGGTCTAAGGCTAACTGTACGCCTTACTAAACAGAAAAGTTTTAAGTCTAGTCTTAAAGGTGGAGGCAGTGTCTGCCTCTCGGACCCAGATTGGTAACTGGTTCCATAATAGCGGTGCCTGATAGCTGAAAGCTCGTCCTCCCATTCTACTTCTATGAATCCTAGGAACTACTAGTAAACCTGCACTCAGAGATCTGAGTGTCCTATTAGGAACATACGGTACAATCAGGTCCTGCAGATACAATGGAGCAAGTCCATGAAGAGCCTTGTAGGTTAGAAGAAGGATCTTGAAGTGTATTCTTGAGTCCACTGGGAGCCAGTGAAGAGACGCTAGGACAGGAGAGATATGATCCCTTTGGCTGCTTCCTGTCAGAACTCTAGCTGCTGCGTTCTGGATCAGCTGCAGACTGTTGATGGAGTAATGTGGACATCCTGACAATAAAGAGTTGCAGTAGTCCAGTCTTGAAGTGACAAAAGCATGGATGAGCTTTTCAGCATCACTCTGAGAGAGGATGCTCCTGATCTTAGTAATATTACGCAGGTGAAAGAAAGCGGTCCTGGAGACCTGCTTAATATGAGAGACAAACGACATGTTTTGATCAAAGATAACTCCAAGGTTCCTCACAGTCGTACTGGAGGCCAGAGTAATTCCATCCAGGGAGAAAGTATTATCTGATAAACTAGTTCTGAGATGTTTCGGTCCAAAAACAATGACCTCAGTCTTGTCTGAGTTTAATAGTAAAAAGTTGGAGGACATCCAGTCCTTTATGTCCTTTAGACACGCCTGTAGTCTGACTAGCGGCTCCGTTTCTTCAGGCTTCATGGATAAATACAGCTGGGTATCATCAGCATAACAATGAAAGTTTATGCCGTGCTTCTGGATGATGTATCCTAGAGGGAGCATGTAGAGGGTGAACAGGATCGGTCCGAGCACAGAACCCTGTGGAACACCGTGGTTAACCCTTGTACCTGTGGAAGACACATCGTTAGTGTGAACAAAATGAAATCTGTCAGATAAATATGATTTAAACCAGCGCAGTGCTGTTCCTGTAATCCTGATCTCGTGTTCCAATCTGTGTAGCAGGATGCGATGGTCTACGGTGTCGAAGGCAGCACTGAGATCCAGTAGAACGAGTACAGAGACGAGACCCCGGTCCGATGCCATGAGGAGGTCATTGGTGACTTTAAGCAGTGCTGTTTCTGTGCTGTGATGGGCTCTGAAACCAGACTGGAAAGCATCAAACAGACTGTTACTACACAGGTGGTCGTTTAGCTGACTTACAACAGCTCTTTCAAGTAGTTTGGAGATAAAGGTGAGGTTGGAGATCGGTCTGTAGTTTCCTAGGACGTCCGGGTCCAGTGAAGGTTTTTTAAGTATCGGAATGATCACAGCAGTTTTAAAAGCCTGTGGTACATATCCTGTTTCCAGAGACAAGTTGATCTGTCCTAATATAGAGTCTCCGATCAGAGGAATAGCATCCTTGAGGAGCTGTGAAGGGATCGGATCCAGAAGACAGGTAGTAGGTTTAGACTTGCTGATGCTGGTGGTCAGCTCAGGGAGGCCGATGGGCGCGAAGCAGTCCAGAGTTAGATCAGGATCCGTTTCCAGAAGTGGCGGTGTATCCTCAGCAGTCACAGAGAGATTGTGGTTGATTTGTCCTCTAATAGTGGTGATTTTATCAGTGAAGAAGCTCATGAAGTCTTCACTACTAAGAGCTGCAGGAATGCGAGGCTCCACAGAGCTGTGGCTCTTTGTCAGCCTGGCCACGGCGTTAAAGAGAAAGCGCGGGTTGTTCTTGTTTTCTTCTATTAGTGATGAATAGTAGGCTGTCCTGGCTTTACGAAGGGCCTTCTTATACGTCAGCAGACTGTCTCTCCAGGCCCTCCGGGAGTCATCTGATTTAGAGGACTGCCACATCCTCTCCATCCTACGTGTAATCCGTTTCAGTGATCGGATGTTTGAGTTGTACCACGGAGCTAGCCTCTTCTGGTTTGTAGTTTTCTTCTTCTTCAGTGGAGCAATCCTGTTTAAGACTGAGTGTAGTGTGTCTGCAGTGTTGTTGACAAAGCGGTCCAGCTCTGCAGGAGTAACATTTAAGTTGGTACCCCCATCAGTACTTGGGACTGTGGGGAGTACTGGTAGGATTGCTGTCCTAAACTGCTTTACGGCGTCTTCAGACAGACATCTGCTGTAGTAGACCTTTTCCTCAGGTGCTGGTAGGTCTGAAAGAGAGAAGTCAAAAGTTATTAATGAGTGATCTGAAAGAACAGGATTTTGAGACCACACTAGCAGGTTCTCAGCTTCCAGGCCGTAGGTGAGAACCAGGTCGAGGGTGTGACTGTGACAGTGTGTGGGTTCATTTACTAACTGAGAGAACCCAACTGAATCCAAGAGTGAGTTGAAGGCAATCTTCAGACTGTCGGAGTCGACGTCCATATGAATGTTAAAGTCACCCACTATAATGACTTTATCTGTGCTAAGCACTAAACTTGATAAGAAGTCTGAAAACTCCAGCAGGAACTCTGAATAAGCAGCAGCAGGTGGACGATACACTACGACGAGTAAAACAAATTCTGACTTCTTCCAGCTTCCGTGAGACAGGCTGAGAGTGAGACTCTCAAAAGAAGTATGAGTAGACTTAGGTTTAGGATTCATCTGAAGACTGGAGCGGTAGATTGCTGCCACTCCTCCTCCGCGACCTGTAACTCTAGGAACATGACAGTTAGTATAACAGGACGGAGTTGATTCATTTAAAGCAACATATTCTTCACCCTGTAACCAAGTCTCAGTGAGACAAAGTATATCAGTGTGATGATCAATAATTAGATCATTAACTAAGAGCGACTTAGAGTGTAGGGATCGTACGTTAAACAATCCACACCTGAGTGTTCTGTTACCTTGTTCTATGTGTTTGTGTGTGTTAGTGTGTATTTTTATGAGGTTATTATGATTAATATATCTTAACTTGTGTGCTTGATGAACTGTGGGAGGACGTGTGACCGTCACCACTTCAATAACATTATTAAGCTTAGTGTTTCTATGTGTATTTGTGTTTAATGTGTTTCTAACTGAGGGCGGCAGTCCTCCAGAAGCAGCAGAGAGGTGTGTAGGACAGCGACTCTGCCTCCTGGCCTCGACCCTGGGTTGTCAGGTTGGTCTAATAAACTTGGCTATGTTGCTAGAAATCAGAGCTGCACCACCCTGGGTGGGATGGATGCCGTCTCTCCTAATAAGGCCAGGTTTCCCCCAGAAAGTTTCCCAGTTATCTATAAAGGCCACGTTATTTTCTGGACACCACCATGACAGCCAGCGACGGAGCGAGGACATGCGGCTAAACATGTCATCACTGGTCAGATTCGGGAGGGGACCAGAGAACGCTACGGAGTCCGACATGGTTTTAGCTAAATTACACACCGACTCAATATTAACTTTAGTGACCTCTGACTGGCGAAGCCGGGTGTCATTAACACCGACGTGAATTATAATCCTACTGTATTTATGCTTATCTCTCGCCAGCAGCTTCAGGCTACCCTCTATGTCGCCCGCTCTGGCCCCCGGGATGCACTTAACTATAGCCGCTGGTGTCGGCTTTACATGCCGCAGAACAGAGTCGCCAATAACCAGGGTCGGCTTCTCAGCGGGTGTGTCGCCGAGTGGGGAAAAACGGTTCGATATGTCAAGCGGCTGGTGGTGAACCACGGGCCTTTGTTTCGGGCTACGCTTCCTTCGAACCGCCACCCAACCTCTCTGACTTCCCGGCTGCTCAGGGGCTGCCGGGGTGCGGATAACATCAGCTAAGGCAGGCTGGTCCGCACAGGCTAACTGCTGCTGGCTAGCTGCTGTGGCTACAGGTCTATTATCTAACATGCGGAGCCGACCCTCTAACTCGCTTAGCCTCGCCTCCAAGACTGTGAATAAGCTACACTTTGTGCACACCTCATGCTCACTAAAGGAGGCAGAGGAGTAGCTGAACATGTCACACACCGTGCAGTGAGCAGGAGAGGGAGATGCAGAGCGAGTGGAAGAAGCCATGCTAAGCGCTAATGCTAACCGCTAAGTTACGGTAAGCTTCGCTACAGTGGTAAACGAGAGGGGAACCCAGAAACTGGTGCACTTAACTCTAACACTACGGTGCTTGTGTATTACCACAATAAAAGCAAACACAATATGTCTAATGCAGAAAGTCCGTAGCACCAACAGCGCACACCAAGTGAACAAACAGGACAGTGTCGAAACAGGAAGTGACGCAGTACGTTACCCAGTGACGCAGTACGTTACTAGTACTAGTGGTTAAGACCTTTAAAACTCAGTGGACAAGACATGTCTCTGGTTCTCTTCCAGGCAGTTTTACATATAGTGGAGGTTCCATGGTGTAATGGTTAGCACTCTGGACTCTGACTCCAGCAATCTGAGTTCAAATCTCAGTGGAACCTTTTGTTTGGACAGTAATACTGGTGTCCTATCTACACAGATCAGTCTATGGAGAAGTCCACAGTCTGTTCATTGGTCCAGCTGTAGTCATTAATTACTGAAATAAATCAACCTTTTGATGATATTCTACTTTCAAGTGTTTATTTCTTTTAATTTTGATGGTTATAACTGACAACCAATGAAAACCCACATTCAGTATGTCAGGAAATGAGAATATGTGAAAAGGTTCAACATTGAAGACACCTGGAGCCACTCTAACCAGATAATGAACAAAACACCTGCAAAGGCCTTTAAATGGTCTCAGTCTAGTTCTGTAGGCTGCACAACCACGGGAAGACTGCTGACTTGACAGTTGCCCAAAAGACGACCATTGACACCTTGCACAAGGGCAAGACACAAAGAGGCTGGCTGTTCACAGAGCTCTGTCCAAGCACATTAACAGAGAGGGAAGGGGTGTACAAGCAAGAGGGAGTACAAAGTGTTCTGCCCAAACAGGGACTTGAACCCTGGACCCTCAGATTAAAAGTCTGATGCTTCCAATACTTCACTAGTACACTTCATGTAGTGCAGTGAGTCCTGATTGACTTGCAATTGACCCTTTGTAAAAGGGGGATTAGCTCAAATGGTAGAGCGCTCGCTTAGCATGCGAGAGGTAGCGGGATCGATGCCTGCATCCTCCAGCCTGCATTTTAACAGGGAGGGTGTAACTGGATGGATGAGAATGGATGGATAATGTAGTGGACTTCCACCCAGCAGATCAAGTCCCAGAGGTTACAGCATCATTTATTAGCTGAGTTTCCCCTCAGGGAAGCT
Source organism: Parambassis ranga (assembly GCF_900634625.1). Lineage (NCBI taxonomy): Eukaryota > Metazoa > Chordata > Actinopteri > Ambassidae > Parambassis > Parambassis ranga. The sequence continues at coordinate 2,409,733 of NW_021144778.1, forward strand.
GCTGTTTACAAGCTGTTTACAGAGAGAAGCAAGAAAACAACAGTCAGCATCATCTTCCATAAAAACACATGACAATAACATGTGAGACAGAGAGTTTATGATCAGTGCTCCCCCTGCTGGTTAGGACATATGATGACATTTTAAATGTACCAGTCAAAAGTCACTCAGTGGTTTGTCTTTGTTTTTATGACTTTCTACATTGTAGGTTCATCCTGAAGACATCAGAGCTATGAAGGAACACATGTGGAATGACGTAGTGAACAAATAGTGTTAAACCAAGCAGAATATGTTTGATGTTTGACATTCTTCCAAGCAGCCAGCTTTTGCTTTGATGACAGCTTTGCACACTTTGCATTCTCTCAATCTGAACTGAGCCACCAATGCTGTGCAATGCTGACATCTAGTGGTGGAATCGCAGGCTGCAGCTTCCTCATTCCAAAATCAATCCCTCCTCCACATAAAGTCAGAAGTTCTAAATGTGAGTCATTAAATGAGAGGTTCCAGCAGAAACTTCCAAACATCTGAAGAGAAGCTGAGAAGCCTGAGATACAGGGGCTGCAAGCTGTGCTTCAACTGTTCCTGTTTAGACAATAAGAACAGATCATCACTGTCTTTTAAAATGTTCTGATCAAATCACATTAGTTTGTATATTTATATTACACACAGAGCTGTTGTTTCAGTCACATTCAGTTGTTATGTGTACAGTGGGTGCAGGAAGTATTCAGACCCCCTTAAATGTTTCACTTTGTTATATTGCAGCCATTTGCTAAAATCATTGAAGTTCATTTTTCCTCATTAATGTCCACACAGCTCCCCATACTGACAGAAACACACAGAGCTGTTGACATGTTTGCAGATGTATTAAAAAGACAAAGTGAAATATGACATGGTCCTAAGTATCAGAGCCTTTGCTGTGACTCTCATATATTGAACTCAGGTGCGTCCATTTCTTCTGATCGTCCTTCAGATGGTTCTACACCTTCATCTGAGTCCAGCTGTCTTTGATGATACTGATTGGACCTGATGAGGACAGACACACACCTGTCTGTATAAGACCTTACAGCTCACAGTGCAGGTCACATACTGGGTGATGACGTCCTCCTGCAGGTGTTACTGTAGCTGTGTCTCATTTCAGGGTCTGCATCCTTCGGAGTGCGCATTTTAAGGCCGCTTACGTCACAAAGCTGCGTGAAGGCTGTCCCAATTCGCCAAAAGTCGAAGGGTCCTTCAAATGCGTCCTCCTTTTGCCTGAATTTGGAGGACGCATCGCTACCATCCTTCGTGGCCTTAAATATCCCACAATGCTTTGCGGGCCTACTTTTTGTCCAATAGTACAATGACGGACCAAGCGAGCGGCAGCGGCAGGAGTGCCGAATTCACATTTAAATGTAAGTAAAGAGCAGTAGTTGGAGAGTTTTAAAATGCTAGTAGTGACAGCGGCATTAAAAAAATGAGTTTTGTATTTACAAACATGACGTCCTGTTGATACGAGGCGCTGTAAACTAAACGTTTTGATTGAATGTTGTTTCTTGTTGTTTACTGTAGTACAGTATAAAGTATAGTTCACGTGAGGAGCAATATTATCGTTATTATATCAAACGGTCATTCTGCCTGTTGTCATTTTGTTGAAGGAGGAGCAGAGAGAAACAGAAGAAACCTGACAATTGATAACGGAGGACGTGAGGCTGGAGAGGGAGGGAGAGGGAGAGAGAGAGAGAGGGAGAGAGAGAGAGAGAGAGAGAGAGAGAGAGAGGGAGAGAGAGAGAGAGAGAGAGAGAGAGAGAGAGAGAACAGACAGACCTCAGCTCATACAGAGGATGGTGGACAGCAGTGATTTTATGTTCTGTGTTATTTAAATGTTACTTATTAAATTGTGTATTAAATTGTTCTTGTCTCTGTGTTCTTAAACTCTTCTCACCTTGTTACATCATGTGTTTCATTACCTATTTATAATTTAAGTAAACTTTTGAACAACTTCTCAGTGACCACAGTAAATCATTTATTGTTCTGTTATGTACAATATTTACAAAGACACAGTTTGAACATTTCTAACTATTTACCAGTGGGCATTATGAAAATGTGCAGTTTATTATTTATAAAGATCAGCAGAAAATACTATTCACAAAGAACATATATATAAATGTTTGGCTGAGCAGGAGTCCTTGGTGCTGCTGGACTGGATGATGCCACGGTGAAGACCTTGGAGTCCTCTGGCTGTGAGTGGGACATCTGGGGGAGGGGGGTACCTGTCTCCTCTGTCCACCACATCGTCCATCAGGGTTTGCAGAGCTGACGATCGGCGGCTGCCATGTTACTAAAGATGTTTTTAAAAAGGGCAAAAATAAAAATAATAACTTCCACAGAGCGGCTTCCAAAGCAGCTTAAAATATGAAAAGCTGTAAAATATGTATCCTCACCCTCCAAAGGTGATGATGGTCAGTACACCTCCTCCAGGACAGACAGCTGGTCCTGCAGGGAGCCCCACTCTCCTCCACCCAGCAGTAATTCTCTGGTGCAGTGACAGACCTGATGCTTAATGACACATTAAAGCAGTGCTTTCAGGGTTATTTGCAGGGTTCTTACACATGTAGCTATTTAATTTAAAGTATTAAAATTACAAACAGACCCTGTATCAAGTCTTACAATTGAATAAAATATAAATTACATTTAATCATATTTGTCTATCTACTGGTTATATATCTAGCGTTTGCTCAGTAACCGGTATATTAATTATGATCAATAATATGGTTAAACAGCAGCTTACCGTCACCTCCCCACTGCGCTCTCCCAGCCTGAAGAAAATGAGCCGTCACCGGTTTTGCTGCCGCTGGAGCCGCCTCTCCTCTTCCTCCAACAACAAATAAATATATTAAAAAATTCCAAATTTCTAAATCCACACTGTTGTTCCGCTTGTTGTGTAGTCCGTGTTTGTTTTTCCCGGGGCAAAATTTATGACGTGGCGCCACAATCAGGAAGTGCTTTGAAGGCCAGACCGTCCCATTTACCAACGGTTGAGGATCCTCCGGAGGATCCTCAGGAGGACGCGGCCTCCTGAGACCGTGTAGGCTGCGTCCTCCGAAGGATGCAGACCCTGAAATGAGACACAGCTAGTGTGTAGTGTTTCTATGTGTGTAGCTGACATGTTGCTCAGCTTCCATTGGACACATATACTAGATGGAAGCTGCAGCAGGATTGGCTGATGACTGATCACAGGTGTGAACAATCAGCCGGTGACGAGTGGAGCAGGAGCAGCTGCCCATGCTGCAGAGACACAAACAGCAGCAGCACTCTGTGACCCATGTCCACTCTGTGTGTCCTCCAGACAGTCTGGAAACGAGAGGAGACAGAACATTATCATACATGTTGCATAAGAAAAGTCACATGACATGCACCACTGTAAATAAAGGAAATCACATATTTTTAAGACACTTAGAGCATAGAGCCCAAGAAATAATATAATCTAAAGCTATAATCTAAAGAGAGTAGAAAAGTGTGATGGATTGATTTTACCTGATTCTTGGAATCTGTCAAATTGAATTTGTGGGTTTTGTGGGGAAAATTGTGCTTCATGTGAACTGATAAGAGAAGATTTGCCTGAACGGTTGATCTGTGGCCTGCGGCTCGCTTGGCCTGGTCCTGATCGATTGCTCATGCCTGCAGAGACAGGAAAGGGGAGCTCACAGGCGATTCTTCATTCTGCATAAAGCTGCCAGACAGGAAGAATCGCATGTCAGTGTTATTATTGACAGCTCTTCCCTTTTCAGGTAAAGAAACTCTTGTAACTGTGGCCTTATATGATTAAACACTTTTGTTAGTTCTGTTAGTATCTTAAGTGACTGCAGACAGTGTTGTTAGATTTGTTTATGTTTTACAAGTGTTGACAAAGCGAGAGAAACATGTATTAGCATGTTGCTAACAGACGCTAATTCCATGTTGTCTGTGTTACCTTAAAGCTAGACTCATAACCAGAGAGTAAGTACGCTTATATGAAGTTATGAGGTTAAGTTGGTTACATGTGTGACTGTGAAATGAAAATGCATTTGTTTATTTCTGAATGGAATGTTATTCTATTTATATTAGTGCAGCATTTTCAGCTAAACCTTTATTTTACTGATTTGAACACATTATTTTGAAGACTAACCTGTTTAAGACAGATGAAGATAAAACCGAACATGTGTATATGTACATTTCATGTACTTCCAGCACTTGTACCTCTGTACATAATTATTTTTGCTGAATTCTGCATAAAGCTGCCAGACAGGAAGAATCGCGTGTCAGTGTTATTATTGACAGCTCTTCCCTTTTCAGGCATAACATTTTGGAGGCACTGCTGGGATGGATGTGGCAAGGACTGGCGGTTTCAGATAGACGTCCCTGATCATTATCCAACCCCTCACATCTTCAGCCGGAGTGGACAGAGCGCGTGGTGATTGACCGACTGTGCAGAGAGAGACCCGCTTGCAACCCGAGGTCAACTTTGAGTGCCAGGAGAGCAGCATTGTCTATTCTTCCCAGGAAAAGGTTCTGCACCACACTAACACTGCCCACAACCTAGAAAAAAATGGATTCATCAGACCTGGAAGCTTTGAAGTTAGAAGTTGGTTCTTCCTTGTACACACTTCCAAGAGACGCTTTAATTGAGCTTTGTGACTTTTTAAGTATTGCTGGACCAAAGCATGGGAAGGTGTCAAGCAAAAGCCGTCCCTCTTATTGACAGCTCTTCCCTTTTCAGGCATAACACAAGACCACTTGCTTTTTGTTTTGTTTAGTCTGCACCTGTAGACATCAAAGGGCCACACATGCATAGTGTTGTGTTTAGCTTTATAGAAAAGGTAAATAAAGGTAATAAGTATGTAAGTATGTATTCTTTATGTGTATAGGACCACAAAGTTGAAGCCCATGCGGAAGTGTCAAAACTTGTAATTCACGCCGCAACTGCTGGGGGCTGGCTCCAAAAGCGAGTCATTTCCCATAGACTCCCATGTTAAAATGGCCGACTTCACAGCAGAAAAAAACATGTTTACAGCCTGGTACAAAAAAACCACTCTGGTCTCAGATGATAGGTTCTCTTCTAGTGTCAATTGTACAGGGGGGGGGGGGTGAATTTTTTTACAACTCACTCGTTTCAATGGTATTTTGACTTAAAATTACGCCTAATTATGGGCGTTGCCGCTTTGAGTGACAGACAGTTGACGTATCACAACGTGAGTTTCCTGCTTCCACGATTGCCCGCCCCCCTAAACCCCGCTCGTGCTCCCCCTTTTTGTCCATATTTGGAGTTTTGGCGGACATGACGCTGCCAACATGGCGGCGGTCATCAACGTCCTGGAACCTCCCACCGAGCTCTTCAGAAACAAACGGGTGACGTCACGGAAGCTCTGTCCATAGTTTTTACTGTCAATGGTCTGCACACACAGGAAGTTCATCCTTAATGATTGCTCTCTGTTTCAGTCAACCTGTCCGCACAGAATTAGTCTCTGAAACAACATGTAGAGCCCGGATAGCTCAGTCGGTAGAGCATCAGACTTTTAATCTGAGGGTCCAGGGTTCAAGTCCCTGTTCGGGCAGAAAGTTTGGTGTGTAGCAGCAAGTAGGAGGCTTGAGAAGGAGGTGGAAGTGCACACATTCATTCAAAATGGCTACCTTAAATAGCTGCTGCCTCTCCTTCTCCCTCCATTTTACACTTACCCCACCATACACCTCACACCAAATGCAATACATATGTACCCTCCCCCCCTGCACCTATTTCCTGAGTGGACTGGTCCGGAACTATAAATGCCTGCTTGTTACAAGAGGGACTCTTTTGACTGTCACCCCTGGCAACAACAAAAGGTAAGAGCTCACACACCATCACACATTAGCGCTTAAACATTCAAGTCACATTAACCAACCCACAATCCGATCATTGTATAGTTAATTCAGCATCTGGTTCTTGTGTCCTACAGATAATACCTACAGCTAGTGATGGGTTTTCAAGGCTTTGTTGAAGCTTCGGCACCTGATTCAAGAAAAAGGTTCATTACTCGAGGCTTCATTGACACAGTGCTGGAGTCGGACATCTAGTGGTGAATAAAATGAATTGCGGTGTGTGTTATTGGTTCATGGATTGTTTGGGATTTGGATCTCCATGCACATGCACACTAGTGTAGTCTCATTCGACCACACTACATGGTTGAATGGTTTCAGGCTGACACAATAAAACACATTAAACTTTCAGTTTCACTGCACGAAGTTGTTATACAAAGTGACATTTGAAGTCAGGGTGTCCGCGGGGTCTTAAAAAGTATTAAAAGTTGATAAATCAACTGTGGGAAAATGAAGGCCCTTAAAAAGTATTGAAAAGTCTTAATCCCCATTTCATGAAGTTTTATTGTGATTCAAGCTTTGACTCCAGAAAGTTCCTTGAATATTTATTTTCCTCTTTGCAATGTCACCCGATGGGGAAAAAATATCTGAGTTTGTGCCGGTGCGACCAGCTGTTAGAGGGAAATACATTCTCTGTGACTCTCCCTGTGTCCAACAACAGACACACGTCAGGCTCATATCATGGTCTGAACCAATCAGAGACGGTGAAGGGCTGTTGACCTGTTGTTTCTGTTGACAGCAGGACAATGATGCTGAGGCAGAGCGCGCTCTGGGCTGAGGCCTTAGCTCGGCCATGGTGCCTTCAGGGAACATCGGACGTGTGGTCAGTTAAACTTAACATGCGCTATCTATCGTATTGACGTGACTGGCTGCAAAACACTGACACCAGGCAAAGTTGTAGACAGTTACGCATCAAAAGGGAGAATATTAATAATTTGTGGAAGCGATAAGACGCTAAACACATCATGCAGGCCTCCTGGCGGACCCTGTAAGGAACTATCGGCTGGCTGTCACTCTCTTCCTGCTCTGTGCACCAGAGAAGTAATAAGCGTCAGTGCTGAGTTACAGCAAGAATAAATACATAACATCATCAAACATGGCAATTACTGCAGGTTAGATTTGCTAAAACCAACAAGGGCAGCGATGCTACACAGCCAGTTAGCACTGAATCTTTATTATGACTCTTCAGTGCATTTCCTCTGGTGTTTACAGAGCGGTCTGTGCTCCCTACAGATATTCAGCTACCTCACATCACCAGACACCTACCTGCTCTACTTTAGTTCTCATGAAGTATGAAAAGTCCGGTCCAAACGGATCTTGTTCTTATTTCTGCCACCTCAGGAACACGAACAGATTTCTCTGTCCTCGTGGAGTCTTTCAGGCTTCTGTCACGTCACTCCGCCTCCTTCATCTTGTCTGCGTTCACTCGAAGCCACGAGTGAAGCTGAGTATAACTTAACTACCCCCCCCCCAAATTATTTGTAATTATTTTTTTGGATATTAAATAATAACCCACGGCCCTGCTGTATTAATGTATTACATATTATACTAATGTGGATTTTTTTTGTACAGTTCTGATGACTGTGGAACAGGGTAACCACTCTGCAGTAATTCTTCTCACAATCAATGCAGTTAACACGTCATGTGTAACCAGTTCTAACAGTATAAAAGTGAATTACAGTATAATAATGATGAAATCTGGACCAGAACCAGAAGAAACCAAATCGACAGGAGCCACTGTGCTGAGCAGCAATAATGAGGCAGACACAAGAGGAACAGTTGAGCAGCCACTCTTATATTATTACAAATGACAAGATCATTTGTCTGGTTTGTACAAAAATATCAAATAACTCAAAGAGTTAGGAAAAGAAAAAGAAATAGTGTGCACACTATAAAAATGACAGATTTCCCGTTGGGGCCCTTAAACCAAAATCAAAATGGTCTCAGGTATATGGGTTGTAGAGTTACGGCAGTTCACCTTGTTCCAAGGGTGCTTGTTCTGTGATGTAAGTGTGAATGGGTGTGTATACGTGGATATCTACTCGGTGCTGGAATCTCTTCAGGGGACTTGGCTCGCCATCGGTTTCAGCACAGATGTTGGTCCTGGACAACATCCGTCCTCAAAAAAACCCTGACCTACAGACCAGGTCAGAAAATGACATTCAACACCATGAATTCTCAGATGCATCATTCAGGACATCAAATGTCAGAAACATAAGTCTTTCCATGTAACTCTGACATTAATCTTAATCTCTATTCAAATCTCAAATCTAACTTTCAGTTGTACAACATTCAGTACATCTAAGTATATCATTTCTGAGAACTTGGCATTAAAGTGCTCAAACATTCACTACTGTTCATGTGAGCAGTGTTTCAATAATAACCATTAACATTCAAAATATGATTTATCATGACTATGAACTATGAAAACAATGTGCCAATAACAGAACATTACTCATCCTGAGTTCAGGTTTAGAGGTAGTATAAAAGTGTGCTTCACACTCTATACATCGGACTTCAGACACTGCTCACAGTCCTGCCACCTGCAGAAGTTCTCGGATGACTCTGCCATTGTGGGCTGTACCAGCAGAGGTCGGGAGGCGGAGTATATGAGTGTGGTGGACAGCTTTGTGGAGTGGTGCGGACAGAACCACCTGCAGCTGAATGTCACAAAGACAAGAGAGCTGGTGGTGGACTTCAGGAAGCACCAGACACTCCCAAACCCGGTCAGCATCAAGGGTACCAACGTGGACATTGTGGACAGCTACAAATACCTGGGTGTCCACATTGACCACAAACTGGACTGGTCCACAAACGCAGAGGCAATATACAGGAAGGGACAGAGTCGCCTGTATCTACTGGGGAGACTCAGGTCCTTTAACGTCTGCCAGACCATGCTGCAGATGTTTTACCACTCGGTGGTCTCCAGCGTCATCTTCTACGCTGTAGTGTGCTGGGGCAGCAGGATGAAGACGGCCGACACCAACAGACTCAACAAGCTCATTAGGAAGGCTGGCTCGGTGCTGGGAGTGGAGCTGGAGTCTGTGGTGGAGGTGACGGAGAGGAGGATACTGCGGAAACTCCTCAGTATTCGTAACAACACGTCTCACCCAATGCAAGACACACTGCTGTCCTACAGGAGCACATTCAGCAGTAGACTGAGACTACTGAGGAGCAGCACAGAACGCCACAGGAGGTCCTTCCTGCCAGTGGCCATCAGACTGTATAACCCCTCCCCTTTCTGTAGGGAGAAGCTAGATAATCATGTCAGGCATCACTGTCATTCCCTCCACTTGTCTATATTTATGTTTACTTAGCACCTTACATCTCCATATTTGTATCCATGTATCATATATTGTGCTCATACTGCGTACTGTACTCTTATTTTGGATTATAGTGACACTTATACTTATACTCTGTACTTAACTGCATGTAATGCAACTTGATACCTCTGGCACAAGAATTTCCTTCGGGATTAATAAAGTTTTATCTTATCTTATCTTAATTTACTCTGACACTTTAGGCCTGTTCGTGAAAGAGAAATGCACTAAAAATGACCCTCTAGTTACTTTAGAAACTCAGCTGAGCAGCATAACTTGCATGGTGCAAAAACATCATACATTTATTAAAACACATAAAAATACTCTTTGCCCTTTAAGTTGGTATTAGAAAACCAAACACTCCTCTATCAATATACATACATACATCAGCATGAACTGATAACCACACTGTAAATATGTTCAAACCATTGCGCTACTACTCACTTCAGTTCACCTATCACACTAATATCAGCCCTGCTTTCTTTAACACAAAACAAAGGAATAAATAGCACCTAACATGCAGCAGCTAAAACGGCTCGTTTCTCACCGTTGTTCTATATCAAACGAAGCACGACGCTGTCGGACTTCATAGCAGCCTTCCAGATGAAAGGTAAGCGGTTCGCCTGTTAATATGGCCGACGACGGTAAGCACAGACACGTGTGTTTCTTTCCAGTGGAAAACTCACTTGTCTTACCGACGTAACTGCTCTCCTTCGTTCCGTAACATGACTCCGGACCTTCAGTGAAATGTGCTCCACTCTTTCTTTTCCTTTTTGCAGGTAACCTCCAGGGTTTTTGTCCCGGTTTTCTGTCTCTTTGCTAGCACACAGCCGCCCTCGTTTCTCTGGCTGAGATGGGAAAGAATGGAGGAACTAACGCCCGCCCTTCATCTCCGTGGCGACGCGTTGAACGTGACCTGCGTGCCCTCTGATTGACTGCTGAAGCTGCGTATCCTCACGTGAGACTACGTGAACTATGTGGTGCGTTCAATTGCAATGGGAAAACTAAAAATCAGCTGATTGAACAAATAAAATACAGAAAATTAACAGTCTGTCTTTTCTTTTAGTGAACTCAGTTAACTACTATTTTATTAATAACAGGTCTTTTTATACCTGGCTACACACTTCTCTCCAGACTCCATTGTGGTTCAGCTCTAGTCTGGTCTTTCCAAGTGTTTATCACAGCATCAACATCATCGTAGAAATGGCATCCAGACTGGATGATTCCACAGCTACCATTCACATCCTGTGTCAGTGTTCAGTGTTCTCTTTGTGTCAATATGGTGCTTTTAGAAAGCTCAGACTTGCACAGCTTCCAACGTACACATTATGGACTTTCCACCAGACAGTGACTATGAGTGACAGACCAACAAAGGAATCGGCAGCTCAAACTCTTCCTGTCTGTCTCTGTAGTGGCGATTTTACCAGCCTTCAGCCACTCGGTTGGGTGCAGGGGATGTTGTTTTCCTAGGCGCTGTTATTTCCAAAATGAATCGTTTGATGCATCATAATCTTTGGGTGAATGACTACAAAACAAAAAAAAACTTGTCAGTGGTAAAAACCGTACGACCTCCCAGCTCCCATACCTGTCTGATCTGCCCACCTGAATCACCTGTGTTAATTTAAGCCTTACCCACCAACCCTAACCTGCCATCTAGCGACAAACAAAGGCAATTACACCTTGACTTCATGGCTCCTACAGTCTCTGATTGGACAAACACTTTCACTTTGGGCTGTCTGCTCGGGCAGTTTAAAGCAGACCAACACGGCCGTTCCTTTGGAAACTTTCTTTTCTCTCTCGAAAACACTTCAGTGAAATGTGATGTCTGAGCTCACATATAACTCCTTCACTTCCTGAATCTGATATTATTTTGGTCAGTAGAGACATTTTTATTTAATTATATTATACTAATTATATAAAATTATAACCAGGATATTAGAAACTTAATTTACCTGAACAAGTGAGTTCCAAGACTGACGTGGTCATAAATTGTGACGCTGTCACACATCCCTTCATTGTAGATTTAGACTGAACACAGGAAGGTATGAGCTCCCACACAGGTCATTCTGAGGACTGATGTTCGTTTCCTGCTGAAACTGGGCAGCCACAGTCCAGCTGTTGACATATTACAACTGTCGTCTTCAGGGTCAAGTTAGAGTATCCACCCAGTTCTCTCCAGACTCCATTGTGTTTCAGCTCTAGTCTACCAGAACAACGGATGCTTATGTTTAAGGCAAAAGTTGTGACAGAAACAAGTTCTCCTTCAAAGACTGAGGAGTAAAGTTCATGACAGTCAGCACTTCTATGACCTTGTTCGAGTTTTGCAGCGTGTTTTCGCGTGTGCTCTGAACGCGTGGGTTCAAATCCCTTCCTCGTCGTGCTGTGTTTTAAGTTCAACAGTGAAAACTATGGACAGAGACAAAGAGGGGGAGCACTAGTGGAGTTTAGGGGGGCGGGCGATCGTGGAAAGAGGAAACTCGTGCTGTGATATGGCAACCATCTGTCACTCAAAACGAGTGAGTTGTAATAAAAATTCATCCCCCCTACAATTGACACTAGAAGAGAACCTATCATTTAAGACCAGAATGTTTTTTTGTACCAGGCTGTAAACATGTTCATTTCTGCTGTGAAGTTGGACATTTTAACATGGGAGTCTGTGGGTAATAACACACGTGAATTACAAGTTTTGACACGTGTGGTAAACATTCCAACTTAAGACTAGTGGTTAAGACCTTCAAAACTCAGTGTGTAACATTGTTGGAAAAAACAGTTTGCTTTGGCATGTTTGTAGAGAAGATTGAAGCAAGGCGTCTGGACTTGTAGAGTTTTCTCTAAGAGGTTTCTCTGCTCATCCAAGCAGCTTCATCAGTTCTAACTGTTGGTGGGAAACATGGTTTATATGTTGTTTACAGACCTATGTGGGTGGGTCTGGGTAAAACTCACAAACAATAGCACTAAATGTTTCCATAGTTACCTGTGATGTTCTGGCTAACGACTATGAAACTGCCGGAGGGGGACTGGTTGACAGCCCTTTGTTCTTACTGTGAGTATGTGCAAACTTCCTGGGAATGGATGGAATCACTGCATTGTATGTGGTAGAAAGATGGTGTCTGAGGCCACCACCTCTGTTAAGGGAAGGTTTTTCCAGCTTAACATAGATGCTTCCTTAACTCCTCTTTCATACCACCTTTCCTCCCTGTCTAAAATGTGAACATTGTTGTCCTCAAAGGAGTGTCCTTTGTCTTTGAGGTGGAGGTGAACAGCTGAGTCTTGTCCTGAGGAGGTGGCTCTCCTGTGCTGAGCCATTCTTCTGTGGAGTGGTTGTTTAGTTTCTCCAATGTACAGATCAGAGCATTCCTCACTGCACTGGACTGCATATATCACATTGCTGTGTTTCTCCCTGGGAGTTTTATCCTTTGGCTGTACCAGTTTCTGTCTCAGGATTGTCCTCCAGTGGAGACTGCAACCTTAACACAGTGCCTTGGACGAAAAGCACTTGCAGAATGAAAGGCAGCATTCCAGAATGAAATTCAAAATTCCGGAATGAAAGGCAGAAATCCAGAATAAGTGGCAGCATTCCAGGATATAGACATCAGTATTCCGGAATGATAGGCAGAATTCCCGAATAACACTCTGTATAGTGGAACAGAAGTCAGCAAGACATCATTCTGGAATGAAAAGCATCCCAGAATGGAAGAAAGCATTCCCAAATGAAAGGCAGAAATCTAGAATGAGAGCATCCTGGAATAGACATCCATCCACCCACTCCATAATGATAGGAAGGATTCCGGAATGGTAGACAAAATTCTGGGATTAAACCCCTAACCCGACAGTGGCCTGTGATGTCATGGAAGCGTGTGTTCCAAAATGGAAGGCAACATTCCAGGACAAAAGTCAGCATAACAGAATGAAAAGCAGATTTGCGGAATGAAAGACACCATTCCAGAATGAAAAGCATTCCCTAATGAACGTCAAAATTTTGCAATGAAATGCAGAAGTCCAGAATAAGCGGTAGCATTCCAGTATAGACATCAGTATTCCGGAATGATAGGCAGAATTCCAGAATAACAGTCAAGTTAGTCAATAGGGCCGGTTAGCTCAATCCCCATACGGCCAATCTGTGTTTTCATTGTTGAAGCGTGGACATGCCTGTTTCACTTACTGTGTGCTGGTTGGTACATTGGACTCAAGGATTGGTTTTTGAAGACACTCCTCCAAGTGGTGTCTTCAGTTCTGCTACTATTCTGGTTGGGAATCTGAGTTATATGTGTTTAGGATCTCTGTGGGTGGATCTTGAAGGAACTCAGACTTTTAATCTGAGGGCCCAGGGTTCAAGTCCCTGTTCAACACTATATATTCCTAACCAGAAATCTTTGTACATATCTTTACCAATGTCAAACTAAGAAGAACATGTGCTTTGTGTTGTTCTTGCACTGACTGAAACATGAAAAAAAAGAGGTCACATGTGGCTCGTTGGTCTAGGGGTATGATTCTCGCTTTGGGTGCGAGAGGTCCTGGGTTCAATTCCCAGACGAGCCCTCATCTTTCAACTTCAGTAGATTGAAGGTCTGTCTTATGTTTACATGTATAGCAATTGTCTTTAACCCAAACAAGTTCATATTCCAACTTAGACCCTGTAAACAGCAGTCTGCTCAAACTCCTAGAAGCAATCTACAAATGATATTGTTTATTCAAGAGAAGAAGTCTTTGCACTGAGGACTAACGTCAGAATGCAGCACAAGGTCCAGGGAGAGCTGAGGAAGAAGTACAGGGGCTGTAAGGCAGGAGTGAAAGTAGAGGCTGCACGTAGACATTTTAAGCCAGCGATCCCCTCGGCAATAATAAGGAATGTCAACTCACTACCGAATAAGATGGATGAGCTGTTTGCGCTGAACAATCAACAGAGTTACTGTGAGTGCAGCTTATACATCTTCACAGAGACGTGGCTCACTGATATGAAACCGGATGCTAACGTGGATCTACCAGGCTTTACTGCTGTGAGAGCCGACAGAGACACGAACGCTTGTGGGAAGAGCAGAGGTGGGGGGCTCATCACTTACGTGAATGAAGGTTGGTGTTGCCCAGGACATGTCTCAGTGAAAAAGGTACTGTGTTGTCAGGACTTGGAACTGTTAGCCTGCGGCCATATTACTTGCCGAGGGAACTAAGTCATGTGATCGTGCTCTGTGTTTACGCCCCACCGAGCGTGGACGCATCAGCTGCCTATGAGAAGATACACACAGTAACAGCAAGACTGCAGACAAAGCACCCCGAGGCGTTTATGGTCCTGGTTCACCTGCAGCCACAGTACACCCCCTGGTCAAAAGGATGTCTAAAACCACACGTTCAATCAGGAAGTGGTCAGCTGAGGCAGAGGATGGTCTGAGGGACTGCTTTGACACCACTGACTGGGATGTAATGCTAAAAACACATGTTGAGGACATAGGGGAGCAGACTCACTGCACTCAAAAAACTGATTCAAGCCCCTCTTAGAGGTGAAACATTATTTTGTTTGTCTTATGAAAATGTTATTAATTCCAACAATACCCAAATATGTTTAGCAGATGTAACATAAATATATATTTGCTTTGACTCCCGTGGCCCTCTCAAACCGAATGAGTTCAACTAGCAGAGCAAGAGCATGCGCAGGAGATCAGCCTCTGTCCTACCCGCCATCTGCCTGTGCTTGAAACTACTGTTGGTAAGTTTTCTGTCTTCTATTCAATAAGTTTATTATCTTTATGTGAAACAATGTGCATGCCTTAAGATAAATGGACCTTGAGCTTAAGAAGAAGTGTCAGTCATTGTTCACATGGGGGTAGACAGGCTACAAGCAGCTAAGATTAGTTAGCATTTGTTGTAGCTAATGTCTATGGTCGTGTCATATAGCTGTCAGAGGTAAGTGGTGAACACGGTTAGTACTTGGAGTTTTCTACACAGGCACGTTGAATTCATCCTTAATACACTGAGAGCGCAGCTCGCCGCCAGCTAACGCAATCCAAAAGTGCTTTGCTTTACTTTTGTAGTGTAGCTGGCAGGCTAACGTTAGCCCAGAGCTAACGCTGTGTGCTGGCCTAAGCAGCACTTGTATGCAGGGGTACAGCCAGTGCTTAAGTGTAGTTAATGTGAAACAATACAGTCGTGATTTATTGAAGTGAAGCAGTCGGCATATTTTCGCGATATATTTTATTTTTATATATTTTTTGTCTGCTGGTGGGTGCCTGCTCCCCTGTGCATCAGGCTGGAACTGCGCCGTACGACACAGAGCAGGGGAGACCTGTAAACGTGCTGAAATGACTTTGTTTAGTAAAAGGAAAAGGTATAAATGTGTTCTATAGTAAGGGACCATTAAATGACTTCTGTTGTGATCTGGCGCTATAGATAAAAATAAAATAAAAAAGAACTCATTGGATGAACTCAGTTAAATTGTGGGAGACTTTTCCATCCAATAAATATGGGTAGCCCCAACTCAATGTGATGTATTTGAGTTGGACCAACATGATTTTTCCATGTTGGTCCAACTCAACCTAAAAAATACCTATTAAATGATATTTGATTAAAACGAGTTGAGATTTCAGATTAAAGTTTTGGGTGGACCTCAGAGGATTTTCAGATTTGAAATTTCATTGTGAAATTTGGGAGTGGCTGCTGCAGCATAACACCTTTAACATATTTATTACATGCATACCTCTAATATATAATCTCATCTTATGCTCTTAATGACTGTAGCTAATTATATACTTGGTAATCAATTACAGCATCTTGTTATTTGGTCAATGAGATCTGACTTCTTTTATTTTACAGGATGCTGTATGTGGATGTGTGCAGAGTGCAGTTTGGAACCAGGTACTTTTATGCATCTGCAGCTTATCATACACATACACCGCCTACATGCAGATGTACTTTAATACATGGATTATGCTACTACTAAATCACATTTTTACTTGTCCATGGTAATTAATGAATGTAAAATGAAAACTCACATTTCTTTATAGCTATTCAAGTCTGTGTGAGAGTAACTACAACTAACAATACTGTTTGTACTACTACTGTTTTCCAGGTGAATGATGACTTCTTGCAGATCACCAGAAAGCCGCTGCATTGAAGTTCATGGCCCAGCTGAACCACTTCTCAAAGAAGCTTCTGTAAGTTTCCCAGAACAAAGGAGGAACTTCAATATTAATGAAAGATTCACATGTTTATGTGATGCTCAGGATTGCATGTAACCTGAGTGTTGTGTGTTTGTGTTTTTTAACCCTATAGGAGGGCAGCTTACACGTTCTGAAGACAGGAGCCCAGCGATGTGGGGGTTTCATCCAACTTAATTTGGTATATTGAAATGCAAAGGTTTATGTCCTGGAGGAATGTTATGCACCTTACTGTTTCTATTTCTGCTGCATTTAAATAAAAGGACCTCAACCAGGTGTCATGTTTTTCTTAAGGGGTGGTAGGTTAATATAAAGGTAATTTTATAATAATAATTTTATTATATCTTTAGGTTGGACAAACACAAATAACTTTAATTACTAATAAACTAATGTACTTTATTTTAGCTCTATTTGACACAAATAAGTTGAACTAACTCAATCAAATTATATTTAATTGATATGTTTAGGTTGAGTTGGACCAACATGAAAAAATCATGTTGGTCCAACTCAAATACATTATATTGCATTAACGTACTTGTTTAAACAAATGAGTGATATTTAATCACAATAAATATACAGCAACAGTGATTAATGTGATTAAAATTTTAATCATGTGACGGCACTAGTTCAAACGTTTGCGTTCAAAGAACAGATGACCTACCAGTGGATGTCATGGTCATGGTTTTCTGCAGAAAGTCTTGTTCGTTTTCTAACATGGCAACCTTCTCCTTTAGAGTTTTCTGTCAACAGGCTCTTGTTCTGACTTTTGCAACCCTCACCTCTCATTAAAGTTGGTTTCCAATGATGTGTGTCTGGGTGCGTACACACTGCCCATAGTTACTGACGGAGCCACTGCGTCACACCCCAGCTGATACATGACCGCACCAGGTGACTGCTGCTATGACCTATGTTGGTTGTCAGCGTTCCTTCCATTCCATTACAGCAGCATGAAAACAAGGTCCTGAGCAGCATAACAATAGATAAAGTAGAAATAAAGACAATGTACAGATCAACCATAAGATATGCAGATATACAGATGAGAAATGTACAGAGATGTATTATGTCCTGTTATGATATCATGAAAAACTCTGAGTATTACACTGTAGGTGAGGATGTTATTGCACTAAGAGAAAAAACACTGTACTGTTTCCCCATCAGTGTCACTGGGTGTAAACATGGTGATAAAGTACAGAGGTTAGAGTACAGATGGACTGATGTTATACAGTCTGACCCCTGTCTGGACAAAAGTCTGTGGCTGAAGGAGCCACCCAAGGTCCCCACTGTCTCATGTTTTTATATTTAACTTATTTTCACAGCACTTCATTAGTTTGTCATAATCAGCCACCATGTACAGGTGCATCTCCAAAAATGAGAATATTGTGGAAAAGGTCAATATTATAAACTAATGATGTCACACTGTGATCAGATGATGAACTCAAAACACCTGCAAAGCAGACACAATCATGGGGAAGACTGCTGACTGGACAGATGTTGAATAAATAAAAAATAGTCAGCATGGTTATCCTCAGGAGCAATAATGGGAATATGACTCCCATCCATCACCCCTGCACACTGAGGGAACCTTGGGCACCAGTACAGCACCTCCCTGTGGATTAATCTGTACATTACAGGTAAGTGTCCCTGATCAGATGGCGGGTTACTGTCCCTAGCTGTCCTGAGGGTAAGCCAGTTCATCATCAGATTAGGGTCACTTCTACAATGGTGGTCCGTCAAATTGGCATGCTAACTGACATGCTAACATTTATTGGCTTGCAGCATGTTCCACCAACTGCACACAAGTGAGTTACCTTGGCTGGGCGCTCTTCTGCCTCAGGAGATGATTCCCTGGCCCTCTTCAGTCCAGAGGTGGATGGGGAGTCATCTCTGTCTTTTAGTTCGCACAAATACCTCCCTGAGGGACTTTGCCCGGCCGAGGTTTTTGTGTAAGGCGTAAAAACGCTCCTGTGTATCAATGTTATGACACATGAAGGAGGACACTGCCTCCTTCATGGTCGGATTGTTGTCCTCAAAGTTCTGTGGAAAAAAGACAAGCACAAGGCAACATCAGTATGGATCATAGGGCATTCAGGGAAACTGGGAGGGTATCTGAAACTTACGTAGGTAGCCACAGCACTGCGGATATCCAGAAGGGTGGGCCGTCCCTCCAGGCCCATTTCGGCCTGGAGGGACAATATTTTGTCATGTTTTTTGCTTCCCCCCTCCCGAGGGAGTTCAAAAACAACGAGTTTGTGGCAACCGCCCGGCCACGGAGCCTCAGCCAGCGCCTGAACCACTGAATTTCGTCAGGCTCCAGAAAAACCTGGGCCTGGCCGAATTTACGGCATGTTTTGTGGTCCAGGACCTGCAAGAAGAGCAGACACACAAAGACAGACCATTAGTTCTTTCTGAGGCTTTAAACTCATGGTAAATTCTTTTGCGGGCATCTTGAACTTACACTGACGAGGTAGCCCGTACTATCATCCCCCACTGCCCTTTCCACCTCCCTGACCCGGCCGAGCTGACCCGCATATGGGTGAGGACCCCGGTCCTGTGCACTTAGATGCAGGTCAGGAAGGCGGCCATGTACCCAAAGAACCGGTATCTTGTCACCGGATCTTTGGGTGCGGCCTTCTCCACGTTGTCTGTGAAAAGAAGAGAGAGAGAGATGCATTAGTAAGGCTAACTTTCAGTTCATACGATTAGACTGATGAAGTATGTGTAGTATGTGAAGCTGGGATTGTGTGTGTGGAGTCTAGCATTACCCAGCAGTGAGGGAATCCTGTCTCTGGCCAGGTGGATGCAGGTCCCGAGCGCCTCCCGGCTCACCAGCTGCTGTTGTTTCCGAGCCTTCACGGCAATCTGGTGCCCCAGGATCGTCCTGTTCAGGTCCCTGTACATTTTTTTGAGGTACCTGAACAGGACGACCACATCCTGTGCCTTGAGCCGGCTGTGCTGCGGAGGGGTGTCTCGCAAGTACTCCACAAAGCCAGTGGCCTGGCCGATGTAGAGTGCCACGGTCACTGGCGACATGCCCATCCTGGCCTGCTCCTTCTCCTTGAATTCCCCATCATGAATCTCAGGCACCACCACCTCGACCTCTGCCGGCACCGCCACACCCTCATTAGATGAGATGATTTTGGCCGCCAGCTCCCGGCAGTTGGTGCAGGCCGTCCCTGCCTCATCCTCCCTGGCCTGCAAGTCCAGCTCTGATACTATGGGCGGCCACGGTGCCGAGAGCTTCAAATCAAATCAAATTAAATTAATCAACTTTATTTATCCCGGGGGAAGTAGGGGGGGGGGGGGGGTATTATACATGGCAGAATAGGCATGAAAAAAAATGTGCAGTTACTCGTGGTCTGCGGTTGTGAGGCCGGTTGGATGTACTGCCATATTCTCTGAAACGCCTTTGGAGACGGCTTATGGTGGAGAAATGAACATTCAATGCACGAGCAACAGATCTGGTTGACATTCCTGCTGTCAGCATGCCAATTGCACGCTCCCTCAATGCCTGTGGCATCTGTGGCATTTTGCTGTGAGACAAAACTGCACATTTCAGGGTGGCCTTTTATTGTGGGCAGTTTGAGGTACACCTGTGCACTAATCATGATGTCAGATCAGCATCTTGATGTGGCACACCTGTGAGGTGGGATGGATTATCTCAGCAAAGCAGAAGTGCTCACTATCACACATTATCACAGATTTGTGAACAATGTTTGAGAGGAATGGTAATATTGTGTATCTGGAATGAAGTTTAGATCTTCAAGTCCATCTCATGAAACATGGGAGCAAAAACAAAAGTGTTGCGTTTATATTTTTGTTGAGTGTATTATCATCATTAACATAGCTCATATGTCTGCTTCTACTTGATGCCTGTTGACATCAGACAAATACTGGGAGAAAGGCTGCAATCTGAAATTAATGCAGCAATGCAGGTGGCCTAGATTGAATCCTTTGACTTTTTCTGTGGTTTCCTTTGTTTACAGTCGTGCAAGTCATGTGACTTTACTTATGCAACATGTATGATAATGTTCTGTCTCCTCTCATTTCCAGACGTGCAGCCAAAAACATGTGCAGTGATGATATGTGACGGTATCATCATGGTCTTAGAGAGAAGAGCTGAGTGTTCTGATCTGTGGATGCTTGTGTCTCTTCTCCCCTGTAGTTTCCTGCTTGTTGCTCCGTCACACGCCCTCTGCTGGTGAGCCGCGTCATTACACACAACCGCTCATGTAATGAGGTGAATTTATAACTTTTGACTTTATGTGGAGGAGGGATTGATATTGGAATGAGGAGGCTGCAACCTGCGATGGCACCACTAGATGTCAGCTTTTCACAGCATTGGTGGTTCAGTGGTAGAATTCTCGCCTGCCACGCGGGAGGCCCGGGTTCGATTCCTGGCCAATGACCCTTTTAACTGAGGAACATGTGACGGGACATATATTCACCTTCACATCTATGCTGTTGTTCAGCATGTTGTTTTTATATGTGTTAACAGACCTATCTGACTTCTGTTAACATCACTGTGACACACACACAGAGGCACTACACTTCACAGACGAGCTTCAGTGGTACAGTGCACATCACATTTGAAACAAGAGCACTTACCATCACTGGTAGTGAAGGTGTCACAGGAAGAATTACTGAGATGTTTTACCTTTAGAGCCTTTTTATAGAACACACTCATTTGATTTAAATTAAGAATGTTTGTTGGTGCAGTAGCCAGCATGAGCACTGTAGATGTCTTTATTTAAAGAAGAAAAAGAAAAAAGACCATGTTTCACCTCTTTCTGAGCCTCGTTAGTGCAGTAGGCAGCGAGTCAGTCTCATCATCTGAAGATTGTGACTTCAACCCTCACAAGGGCACTAACGACTGGCTAATGACAATGAAACTGCCGGAGGGGGACTGGTTGACAGCCCTTTGTTCTTGCTGTGAGTATGTGCAATCTTCCTGGGGATGGATGGAATCACTGCATCACTGCAACAGGGTCTTGAACCCTGGACCCTCAGATTTGAGTCTGATGCTTCCAATACTTCACTAGTACACTTCATGTAGAGCAGTGAGTCCTGATTGACTTGCGATTGACCCTTTATACAAGGGGGATTAGCTCAAATGGTAGAGCGCTCCAGCCTGCTTTTTTAGAGGGAGGGTGTAGCTGGATGGATGAGGATGGATGGATGATGTAGTGGACTCCCACCCAGCAGATCAAGTCCCAGAGGTTACAGCATCATTTATTAGCTGAGTTTCCCCTCAGGGAAGCTGCTGTTTACAAGCTGTTTAAAGTATTCTTCCCAACACTGTTAGTAACATACGACACCAGCAGATGGAAAAAACAGGCATTCACCTGGCAGTCCCCAAACACAGTGGAAATGAAATATGAAGGAGACAGACAAAGTAATACACTGCAATGGAACTGAGAGGAGGAACTACAGCTGAGTGAGCATACGATATAGAAGCTAGGGTACCGTTTCACCACAAACCAATGTATATGTTCTGGGCAACAGCATTTATAAAATATGCCTATTTCATGTGCATCAGATGGCATGGAGCTCCTTCACTCTGTTGGCTGTTGGTTTCTTGCTTCTCTCTTTAAACAGCTTGTAAACAGCAGCTTCCCTGTGGGGAAACTCAGGTAATAAGTGATGCTGCATCAGCTCTCACCTGTTTACAGCTCTGTCCCTTCATCCCTTCCTAGCAGACTTCACTCACATTCAATCTCTAACGATGGGCCGTCGTTACTAGTACTAACTAGTCCTGCACATGGCCCAGACACACTTTCTGGTTGTTAACTGTATAGTATATTTAAATAATTAGTTTCATGTTTACTTAATATTTTGAAGTGTAAAAATGTTTCACCAAAGACGTTGAGTAGAGCCTGCTTATTGTTTTTAGAGTGTATATCAGTTCACTGTGCAGCATAGTGCTCATGAAAAGTGAGCTGCTGACACATGGAGTTTAGGGAAAACATTGAAATGCATTTTCACACAGGTTGGTTTGGTCCACTGACCAGTGGACACAGCACACTCTGCTGTAAACACCCCAGATGGGACTCGAACCCACAATCCCTGGCTTAGGAGGCCAGTGCCTTATCCATTAGGCCACTGGGGCTGATATGATCTGTATCCACTGCACATTTTTCCATCCATGAGATCGCACGTTTCTCTCTCGTCAACGATCCTGAACTGCTCGACTTCTTCTACATAATAGCTGTCAAGGAAACAATAGCTTAGCATTATACAGTGAGATGGTGTGGATGTGTTGTGTTATGTTTTTTTGTCATTGTTAAAAATGACTCTAATTTGTATCACATATTTTGTGTGAAACCATATACCTGCCATTGCCAAGAGTCAAGGATGCAGATATGAAGGAGAGCATCAAGTTCTCTCACTATCAGATCATCAATGGGAACCTTGTCCCCCATAAACTTTAAAAAAAAAAATCACAAGTACAATAACAATGTCATATATAAATATTTTTTAATTTCACTGCATCAAATTGTTTTTAAAATAACTTCAGACGTAATTAGACATTGAACATTTTTTTTTTCTTCTTTTGAAATATTTTTTAACATTTTAAGGCAATTACTGCAGATGACATCATGACGCATTTTGCAGACATGGGCCCCACATTTGGCACAGTGTGCCCCACATTTGGCACAGTGGCTCCACACACGTCTGCGCTGGAAGCACAAAGTGCACTGCTTGCGGCTTTTAGATGGCCCTGGCCCTTCTTTTTCTTCCTCTTCTTCTTCTTCTTTTCCTTCTTCCTTCTTCCTGAAGGACCAGGTTTTCTGGCTGTTCCATGCAGGATCGACAGCCACAAAGAGTACAAAAGCATTGAAGCAAGACATGTCCAGCATGTGATATAAAATGCACGTTGGCCCTCTCGGTGTCTTGCGCCGGCACGAGTATGTACCACACATCTGAAAAAGAAATGCTCAGATGGTTTGAATACATTTACACACAACCTTCTTATTATGAAAAAGAGTCTGAAATCTTCCAATAATATGTAAAATATGGAATACAATTGAATAAATAGTATGGCTATATCAGACAATCACAATAATACATAATAATACTACATACAAATGTATTTACTTAACATGTACATAAGTAAATAACTTGGGTAATAATTGATATGTTGCTTACCTGGTCCAGGTGGTCCACAGCTCCTTTGGCTTTGCTGTAGTCCAGGATGATCTGGGGCTTTAAATTACCAGACTCCTGGAATACTGGCTCCCCGTGTTTTGTACTGAGGAGGACCACTTTTTTGGGACGTCTTGGCTGCAAAAATGACCCTCCCTGTTGTTTCATCCCAGAGGCTCTTCATGGACTCGTGTCTGGACCAGTACACGCCGCCCAGGATCAGCAGCCCCAGGAATTCACACAGCTCCTCAAGATCCGCATCTCTCCATTGTGGCACTGAATGTCTTCAATGCTTTTGCTTTTGAAAGGTCCACAGCTGCGTGGTAGCGCTGCAGTGTCTCTCTGAGTCTTTCTTTGTGTCTTTGCTTCTTTTTAACGTCCCGGGCAGGAGCAGGTGAGTGATCGCAGTTCCGCCGACGTCACAGGTTGAGGAAAAAAAGGGCAATCGGGCAGTTCAACACAAATTTTAGAATTCAAACTTAAATGTTTCTAATCCATCACCAGAACACTGAGGATCTATTCATCTATTGGACATTGGTAGTAGGCATACTTCTGAATTGCGTGGGAGCTGTCCTGCTGTACCGAAATGTTTGGAAAAGCCGCTGCTGGCAAATTGGCACTACCACTAAGCATGGACACAAAACAAGACACTGGGCTCATGGGACCTCGGATCTCAGAATTACATCAGAAGATGGACCGGATGGAAGGGCTGATCTGCAACATTTCAGCCCGCTCCGGAGAGGGCTGGAAGCGGGTGGATAACATCGGAAGACAGTCTGTGCTCCTATCTGACTCCTGTGCAACTGCTATCTCCCGTCAAGGACAACTGGTGAACTGCCTGTAAACATCTTGGCGGTCTCAGTCATACTATCGCACACACTTCTCATGGAACTGACGCACATACATTCCCCTCCCTACCCCTCCCTTCCTTCTCGTCTGCCTCCGTATCTGTTGTTTTCTCCCCCCATCCTCTGTTTCCATGAAAAAATTCCACGTTACCACGTGTACTGTAATCAAGGGTCAATGTCATTATGTGATTATATTGTTTGTATGTACCGCAATCTGCAAATTTATTTTTGAGAGCCAAAAGGGTGCCTTGAATGGTCGCCCTGGTGCTTTCAGTGCACTCTTGCACTAGACACCACAATAGCTTTAATTTGCACATACAAATACTACTGTTTACTGCTTACTTTTGCACTTCAGCCACTTTACAGTCTGTTTACATTGTTCATGGACATTTGGATAGTCATAACATTTATGACTTGATAACCTGTACATACTTAATATTTTATATTTTATTTGTATCTATTCTCTATTCTATTTTACTGTGTCTTATATTTCAAGCTGCTCTCTTAGAGACAAATGAAAAATTTTCTGAATCTGAATCTGAATCTGAACAATATGTGAGAGACCAGAACTGTGGGTCTTCAGAAACAACACTGACGGCTGTGTGTTGCAGAAGTTCTCTAACAACACTGCGATTGTTGGTTTCATCACTGACAACGACGACGCAGAGTACAGAGGACTGATGCAGAACTCTGTGGACTGGTATCAGCGAAACCACCTCCTGATCAATGCAGGACTTCCTGTGCGTTTTAGAGGATACCTCCAAGAGACTTTTTTTTCTCGTCTAGAGGTGATACGTATGTGTACCAATTTTCATGTCTGTAGGTCAAACGGGGACTCAGATCTCATTCCAGGGGGCGCTGCTGAGCCATGTGGCCACGCCCACATATGACGATTTGGGGGTTTTAAAAGGTGCACAGGGGCTGATGTCATGATAGAGTAAGAGGCAGGTAGGATGAACAAATCAAGAAACACAGCAGCTTTCTCTATGGTGGCGAGGGTCAACTTCATGACGTTGCCCCGCCCACACGGTGTAACATGCATTTATGCTTGCATTTCAGAATCAGAATCAGAAATACTTTATTGATCCCAGGGGGAAATTGCTTTCATTCCAGGTGCTCCATGTATACTCAAAAACCAGGTTAGAAATATAAAAAAGGTAAAGTAGTAAGCGTAAAATAAAAATAAAACCTAATAAATTCTAAACATTAATAAACATTCAGTTTAAATCCAGGCTCTCGCACGTTTCGTGCTCGGGCCCTAATAAAGTAAAATAAAATCTTAATCACAGCTTCCTTAATACGAGCTGAACTTCATAGCTATAGCTTCATAGCTGTAGTTTCAGCAGCCAGTTTAATACCGTTCATGTCTATATTTGATATAACAGACACGATGACCATCCTTTAATGCTTTTGTTGCTTTATTACTTGAACTTTTGTCGCTGAGCTCCGATGCTTTTTGATGAAGCATTTTAGCAACAGACTGTTGCACTGTGTCCGTCTTTATTGTGATGACAGCTCCTATTTCTTCACACTTTAGATGTTCCTAAAAGTAGAGTGTGCATCACACACTGTACAGTATTTATCAAGTATTATTGTTCCTCCAGTGCACCATTTCTTCTGTATAATTATTATTAGCAGTTATTACTGAAGATCGATGCCCCTACAAATATTCAAACTTACTGTAAATTCAGTTGTAGGCTGATTCATCACTGTCATTTCTCCATTGTTGTTGATGGATAACCAACTTTAGATATTTTTAATGAACAATAAATGCCCTGAAGCTCTGAAGTGCTAAGTATTGTTTTTACACTGCACACCTGGTTTGGATCTTACAATGGTAACCTAAACATCACAGGAACTATACAAGAACAACCTCATGGAGGCTTCAGTGGTGTTTGTAATAAAACACTATCCTTCTTTTTTCACAAACAGTACAATACAGCACATGTGACTCCACAATGAGCAAAGCAGAGACCGCAGACCACGTAACATGGCGTTACTATGCTGGAAAAAACGTGTCTGCCTGTGAGCTTCTGTTATGTACTGTAGCATCCTAACTTCCATCCTTACAAACCACCTGTCCTCTGTTTAAAATGTGGACATTATTGTCCTCAAAAGACTGACTGTCCTTTCTCTTTGAGGTGAAGATGGACTGCTGAGTGTTGTCCTGTGGATGTGTCTTTTCTGTCCTGTGCTCTTTACCTGTGGGGTGGCTGTGGGTTTTTATTCACTAATAACATATCAGTTCTAGAATGATGTGTGTGTGTTTGATGTGATTCGATGTGTGTGTTTATCTGGTTTTAGGGGTCAGTGTGTGTTCATCCACACGCGGCCGCCTGTGTGTGTTGATGTAAATGTGTGTGTCCTGTCAGCCATGATCATGCTGAGACAGAATAATGCTGGAAAAAGCTCCCAGCTGTTAGACCTGAAGGTAAAGCTGCATGCTGTTGTGGTTTCTCTGAGTGTAGGATCACCACAAGATAGGCGTTGGGCTCGTAAACCAAAGATCATGGGTTCAATTCCCATTCATGCCTTCAAAGACACTAGAAGAGAACCTATCATCTGAGACCAGAATGTTTTTTTGTACCAGGCTGTAAACATGTTCATTCCTGCTGTGAAGTCGGACATTTTAACATGGGGGTCTATGGGAAATGACTCGCTTTTGGAGCCAGCCCCCAGTGGTTGCGGCATGAATTACAAGTTTTGACACTTCCGCATGGGCTTCAAGTTTGAACCCCGAAGGTTGCCGTCTGACAACACCACACAAAACAAAGACATGTTAAACTGTGTGATCGTTGGCTGGAAGCACTGCTTCATGAACCTGTGTTTACTGTTCATTAAGCTTAGAGAAGTTTCAGGAGTATGTTTGAGGAGTAAACTGATTCAAGTCCTCACAACAAGTGTATTTCACTGCACAAACACACACTCAGCTGATGTGTCCCAGGAAATGTCTTTTTGTCTGACGTATTAGAAGATTCTAGATTCTAGATTCAACAACTAGACAATTAACCCCTGCTGAGACCCCCACAGGGTTTCTGTGGCTGTATCTCCCTCATTCTTCATCCTATGTGGATGAAACCTTACAGTCATGCTGATCATTTGACTCTGCACAGATTGATATGCTGAAATGCTACAGACACTGCGCCACCTACTGGCCAAAGGACCTGTCTTTTGTTCAGGGGCCTTAAACAATTTCCCTCTGGGATTACCAAAGTACCTAAAATAAAAAAAAATGTAAAAAAATTTCCCAGAATGCGTAATTTAATCCAAGTCTTCAAAATGGTGGAACAAACATTTCACACATTTCATTTCAGATCCTTTATTGTTCTGGAAAGAAAACCAAAACAAAGTCCTGACGTCCCATTACAAATATCATGGCAGCTGTTCATCCCTCTCCTGACGGTTCTCTTCCACCTCCAGCTTGTCCACACTTTCCGAGCTTTCCGAGCACATGTGACACGCGTGGTAGATAGGTCGCTAATTCCAGACAGCTATAGCGCACAGTAGTCTTTTATTCATTTACATTTCAGTTTCAGCTGCTGACACATGAAGATCAGAGGGCACACATGGCTCGTTGGTCTAGGGGTATGATTCTCGCTTAGGGTGCGAGAGGTCCCGGGTTCAAATCCCGGACGAGCCCTGATGTGTAACTTTATTTCATTGGAGACAACTCCTTGTTGTTGACTCTTTTCAGTTCCTCTCTAACTACCACACAGCTTTACAAAGCTAACAAAGTTCTGTTCAGACTCATCCCAATCCAGAGCAGTTGTTCCACAGTAACACCTGCAGGAGGACGTCATCACCCAGTATGTGACCTGCACTGTGAGCTGTAAGGTCTTATACAGACAGGTGTGTGTCTGTCCTCATCAAGTCCAATCAGTATCATCAAAGACAGCTGGACTCAGATGAAGGTGTAGAACCATCTGAAGGACGATCAGAAGAAATGGACGCACCTGAGTTCAATATATGAGAGTCACAGTGTTACGGCCCCCGGGCCGTTTGTATGATTTGTGGATTGTATGTGTGAACCTAATGAATGGACACTGAACAGGCTGAGCTGGAGCTGCATGGATTGGGGGACTGAAGACCTGACGCTGCGTGATTGGGTTGCTCCTCAACCAATCACCAGGCTGCACTTCAGGAAGCCCATTGAAAAGGCGACGGAAACGACACACCGACGGGAAAAGACTTGGAGCCCTGTTTGGCATGAGTTCTCTCCCCCTCTCTCTCTCTGGCATAGCTTATTCGATTGCTTGCTTGTTGTGTGGAACAGTAAGAACTGGTTAATTGAGTTCGCCTCATTTGTACGTTCATTTGCAACTTGTTTTGTGGAAACCGCTTCTGTGTGAATCCTTTTGGTACGCGGTCCCTTTTTGTTCCGGTAGTAAGAAAGTCTTAGTATGTAATTCCAACCTCGTGGTTGTGATTTTTCGTTCTGGTACTATTTGTGTTAGTTTATCCGTATAAAAAAGTGTTGCATTGTATTTATTTTACCTTCCACCGGCCGATTATTTAGTGGCCTGTTTTATTCCACCTGTTACCGTAATCAGGTGTGTTCTTTTGTTTGTTCTTTTGTTTGATTTACCTTATACGGCTTTGACAGGGTTCCTGTCCACTTTTCGTTTCCTTTTGTATTGTAAATTATTGTAATGTGTTAAATTCTTGGTTATTATAATCACTTGCTGAATAATCAGTAAACAACTTTAAACCAATCTCTTTGTCCTGATTGGTCAATGTTCTCAACCCTCTCTCCCCTAGCGGAGGGTTGTAACAAATGGGGGCTCGTCCTTTTTGGATCACATGAATTACCTGGTTGTTTTCTGATTAAACAGTGGTGTGATTATTAGTTGAGTGAGTGCAGTTGCTTCCGCTTGTGTGTGCAAACTAGAATGGCGTCAGAGGAAATTGCTCATTTCCTTAGCGCTCCTTCTGTAGAGCAATTGGAAACATTTAAGAAGGAGAACTTGATCAAAATTGCTGCAGTTCTTAATATCACGCACCCTAAACAAATAATAAAGCGTGATATAAAAGGTTTGATTATAAACAAATTGGTGGAATTGAGACTCCTTCTGCCGGCGCAGGGTGAGCCTGTGGCCGAGACCGTCATGTCTGCACAGCAGAGTGACGAGGCTGGTAGCTGTGAGCAGGTGGCAGACGCTACTGCTACCCCGAATGCTGCCCCGGTGAGCGGTAAGGTGGAGGTGAGTTATACTCCCTTCACGATTCCTCGTTTTGACCCTCACTCCCCAGAAAGCAGTGTGAGTTCCCGTGTGCAAGCCCGGCTAAAAATGCGCCTGGCTAGGCTGCAGCTGGAGGCTCAACAGAAAACAGAGGAACGGCACTTTGAACTGGAGTTGAGGAGGATGCAAGTCGAGGCTGACAAAGCTGTGCGGCTGCGCCAAGTCGAGGTGGAAGCTCAGAACCGGGCGGTGTTGCCCGCGCCAGCCATTGATTCGGGTATGTCTCTTCCCATTCACCCTCCTACTGCATTTGATATAACCAAGTATATTGCTTTAGTGCCTGCCTTCAGAGAAGCTGAGGTAGATTGCTACTTTTCTACCTTTGAACGAATTGCTGTTGGATTACAGTGGCCGGAAGAATTTTGGACGCTCCTGCTGCAATGCAAATTAAATGGCAAAGCACAGGAAGTTGTGACTGCACTCTCTCTGAACGACAGTATGAATTACAAGGTTGTCAAAGCTGCTGTGCTAAAAGCTTATGAACTAGTGCCAGAGGCATACAGACAAAAATTCCGAAATCACAGACATGTTCTTACACAATCGTATTTAGAATTTGCCAGAGAGAAGAGTTCACTTTTCGATAGGTGGTGTGCCTCAGCAGATGTACATGATTTTGCCTCTGTGAGAGAGTTAATACTGCTTGAGGAGTTTAAGCGTTGTTTGCCTGAACGTATTGTTGTGTATATTAACGAACAGAAAGCAAATACACTCGCTGCCGCTGCTATGTTAGCAGAAGAGTTTAAACTTACTCACAAGTATTCCGCTGCTGAGTCTGATAGGCCCCGCACTGCCGGTGCCTCGTTTAGCTACAAAAAGCCACATTCTGATAAAGAAGTAAGAGAATGTTTCTATTGTCACCAAGTAGGGCATGTGATTGCAAACTGTTTAACGCTCAAACGAAAAGAGCGCACAACTCAGTCGCAGCATGTGAAAGCGGTTTCACTCATAACTAGAGCTCCGATTGCTGAGGAACCAAATTCTGATGGACGGCCTGATGCTTGTTTCAAGCCATTTTTGATGGATGGTTTTGTGTCACTTACTGGATCCCCGGAGGATCAGCATCCGGTACGCATACTCCGCGACACGGGAGGTTCTCAATCTTTGATTATCGCAGGTTGTCTAGCTTTCTCTAAATTGTCGGCCGCTGGCTACAGCGCCGTCATTCAGGGGGTTGAAATGAAATACGTGCCCCGAGCAGTGCATTTCGTGCATCTAAAGTCGGATTTAATTTCAGGAAAATTCCCTGTTGCAGTTTGTCCTGCACTCCCCGTGAAGGGAGTAACGATGCTCCTGTGTAATGACATTGCGGGAGGGAAGGTAATGCCTAGTCTAGAAATTCTAGATTCTCCTGTGGTTACTGAAGATAAATCGAATGAAACTCCAGATGACACGTTTCCAGTATGTGCAATTACTCGAGCTCAAGCTCGTAGAAGTGATAATGAAATCATATTGGGGGATGATTTGTTTGCTACCCTTGTCACTAATGATGTCTCTGAGCAGGTGGGAGAGACTCCGGAGGAGGTGGGACAGACCGACACACGTGCAGTCTCCGCCCCAAAGCACACTTCTCCTCCTGGTTCTTTTCCCCCTGTAAATCGTACTAAATTGTGGGAAGCTCAAAAGGCGGATTCAACACTACGTGAGTGTTTCTCCAAGGTGGTGAGTGACGACAATGTAAACAGTGACACTCCGACATTCTACATTGAAAACGAAATTCTGATGCGTAGATGGTGCAACTCGGTGGAAGCAGATTGGAATGCTGTCCACCAAATTGTCGTTCCAACCACGTACAGAGCACAAATTCTGTCCCTGGCTCATGAAAGCCCGTGGTCCGGACATTTGGGAATAAATAAAACGTATCAGCTAATTCTACGCCACTTCTTTTGGCCAGGCTTAAAGGGGGATGTCACCCGATATTGTCGCCGCTGCCACACTTGCCAAATTATGGGAAAACCAAATCAGAAAATTCCTGTCGCTCCTCTCCATCCAATTCCTGCACTGGGGGAGCCGTTCGAAAAAGTAATTATTGATTGTGTAGGCCCTTTACCACGCACACGCAGTGGAAACCAGTATCTACTTACTGTTATGTGCGCTGCCACCAGATTTCCCGAGGCTTTTCCTTTACGGAAAATCACCTCTAGCTCTGTTGCGAAAGCGTTAACGAAATTCTTTACTACATTTGGGCTACCGAAAACAATACAATCGGATCAAGGCGCCAACTTCACTTCCAAACTATTCAAGCAGGTACTTAACATGTTACACGTTCAACACATAACTTCTAGCCCGTATCACCCAGAGTCACAGGGTGCGTTAGAGCGCTGGCATCAGACGTTAAAGGCCATGCTGAGGAAATTCTGTTTTGAATCAGAGAAAAACTGGGATGAGGGAGTTCCCTTTGCTGTGTTCGCCGCACGGGAGGCGGTTCAGGAGTCACTAGGGTTTAGTCCAGCTGAGTTGATTTTTGGACACAACCTTCGCAGTCCACTTAAGGTATTACAGGAAAAGTTCCTGTCTGTGTCTGTTTCTCCCACGAATGCCGCAGACTATGTAAAACGACTCCGTGCTCATTTGTGCCGTGCACGCACACTGGCACACCAGTCACTTTCCTCTTCTCAAGAAAAGATGAAAATGAGATTTGATCGTTCGGCTGTATCACGAAACTTTAAAATTGGAGATAAAGTCTTAGCCCTGTTACCTTTTCCAGGCTCTGCGCTGTCTGCACGTTTTAGCGGGCCACATGAGGTGCTGGAACGCCTCTCTGAAACAACCTATGTTATTGGCACACCCGATCGCCGCAAGAAAACTCGAGTCTGTCACATCAACATGTTAAAGGAGTATCAGTGTAGTGAAACAGAGAGGAACCAAAACGATTCTCCCGTATCACCTGTATGCAGTGCCATCTTAGCACCCATAGAAGAATGTACTAAAGATTGTCCTTCAGTGCATATCGCTCCAACTACGGCTCGTCTTAAAAATTCCGCTGTCATAGCAACGCTACCGGACCACCTTAAATATCTCCCTGACGTTCAACGTGATGACGTAATAGGACTCATTCATAAATTTCCTGCTATAGTCAGTGATGTTCTCTGGTGTACCACGGTCATTGAACATGACATAGATGTCAGCAATGCAAAGCCTATAAAGCAGCATCCGTACCGTGCGAATCCAGTAAAACGACAAATGATGAAATCAGAAACCAATTATTTATTGGAAAATGGATTGGCTGTTCCCAGCTACAGTCCTTGGAGTTCTCCTTGTCTCCTGGAAATTAAACCGGACGGAACTCCCCGATTCATCACCGATTATCGAAAAGTAAATGCTGTAACAGTAGCTGACGCTTACCCATTACCTCGTATAGAGGATTGTGTAGATACTATTGGCACTTCGGCATTTGTGACAAAACTAGATTTGTTAAAAGGGTATTGGCAGGTGCCTCTCACCAAGCGTGCCTCTGAGATCTCGGCGTTCGTGACGCCTGACAATTTCCTACAGTATACAGTCATGGCATTTGGAATGTGCAATGCCCCAGCCACCTTCCAACGGCTCATTAACACCGTTCTGTGTGATCTTCCCAACTGTACTGCGTATTTAGATGATCTTGTTGTACACAGCTCCACTTGGGAAGAGCATATGCGTTTGTTAGAACAGGTGTTCACTCGATTGGCTTCTGCCTCACTCACATTAAATCTTGCTAAATGTGAATTCGGAAAAGCTACAGTCACCTATCTAGGAAGACAGGTTGGCCGAGGACAAGTTAAGCCGATTGACGCTAAGGTGGGGGCAATTCTTCATTTCCCTGCCCCGGAATCTAGAAAAGCTCTTCGCAGATTCCTCGGAATGCCCCAAGGTTGAATACCGATGGAGTTCAGAGTGTCAAACTGCCTTTGACAGCGTGAAAGCTCTCCTTTGCAGTCCACCTGTTTTGGCCGCGCCGGATTATACACGTCCTTTCAAGATGGAAGTGGACGCCAGCGCTACGGCAGCTGGTGCGGTACTCCTCCAGGAGGATACTGACGGAGTAGATCGAGTTGTGAGTTACTATTCTCGTAAATTCTGCAAACATCAGTTGAACTATTCCACCATAGAGAAAGAAGCTCTAGCACTTTTATTAGCACTCCAACATTTTGAGGTATATGTCGGATCTAGCTCTGAACCTGTGTTAGTGTATACGGATCATAACCCTCTGGTTTTCCTTAGTCGCATGTATAATCACAACCAGCGGCTGATGAGATGGGCGACCATTGTGCAGGGTTATCATCTAAAAATTGCACATAAAAAGGGGAAAGAAAATGTCTTAGCCGATGCGCTGTCCCGTGTGTAAAATTGTTTACACCGGAATGGGCTTCCCTCTTAAGGGGGGGGGTGTTACGGCCCCCGGGCCGTTTGTATGATTTGTGGATTGTATGTGTGAACCTAATGAATGGACACTGAACAGGCTGAGCTGGAGCTGCATGGATTGGGGGACTGAAGACCTGACGCTGCGTGATTGGGTTGCTCCTCAACCAATCACCAGGCTGCACTTCAGGAAGCCCATTGAAAAGGCGACGGAAACGACACACCGACGGGAAAAGACTTGGAGCCCTGTTTGGCATGAGTTCTCTCCCCCTCTCTCTCTCTGGCATAGCTTATTCGATTGCTTGCTTGTTGTGTGGAACAGTAAGAACTGGTTAATTGAGTTCGCCTCATTTGTACGTTCATTTGCAACTTGTTTTGTGGAAACCGCTTCTGTGTGAATCCTTTTGGTACGCGGTCCCTTTCTGTTCCGGTAGTAAGAAAGTCTTAGTATGTAATTCCAACCTCGTGGTTGTGATTTTTCGTTCTGGTACTATTTGTGTTAGTTTATCCGTATAAAAAAGTGTTGCATTGTATTTATTTTACCTTCCACCGGCCGATTTAGTGGCCTGTTTTATTCCACCTGTTACCGTAATCAGGTGTGTTCTTTTGTTTGTTCTTTTGTTTGATTTACCTTATACGGCTTTGACAGGGTTCCTGTCCACTTTTCGTTTCCTTTTGTATTGTAAATTATTGTAATGTGTTAAATTCTTGGTTATTATAATCACTTGCTGAATAATCAGTAAACAACTTTAAACCAATCTCTTTGTCCTGATTGGTCAATGTTCTCAACCCTCTCTCCCCTAGCGGAGGGTTGTAACAACAGCAAAGGCTCTGATACTTAGGACCATGTCATATTTCTCTTTGTCTTTTTAATACATCTGCAAACATGTCAACAACTCTGTGTGTTTCTGTCAGTATGGGGAGCTGTGTGGACATTAATGAGGAAAAATGAACTTCAATGATTTTAGCAAATGGCTGCAATATAACAAAGTGAAACATTTAAGGGGGTCTGAATACTTTCTGCACCCACTGTACACATAACAAATGAATGTGACTGAAACAACAGCTCTGTGTGTAATATAAATATACAAACTAATGTGATTTGATCAGAACATTTTAAAAGACAGTGATGATCTGTTCTTATTGTCTAAACAGGAACAGTTGAAGCTCAGCTTGCAGCCCCTGTATCTCAGGCTTCTCAGCTTCTCTTCAGATGTTTGGACGTTTCTGCTGGAACCTCTCATTTAATGACTCACATTTAGAACTTCTGACTTTATGTGGAGGAGGGATTGATTTTGGAACGAGGAGGCTGCAGCCTGCGATTCCACCACTAGATGTCAGCATTGCACAGCATTGGTGGTTCAGTTCAGATTGAGAGAATGCAAAGAGTGTGCAAAGCTGTCATCAAAGCAAAAGCTGGCTGCTTGGAAGAATGTCAAACATCAAACATATTCTGCTTGGTTTAACACTGTTTGTTCACTACATCATTCCACATGTGTTCCTTCATAGCTCTGATGTCTTCAGGATGAATCTACAATGTAGAAAGTCATAAAAACAAAGACAAACCACTGACTGACTTTTGACTGGTACATTTAAAATGTCATCATATGTCCTAACCAGCAGGGGGAGCACTGATCATAAACTCTCTGTCTCACACGTTATTGTCATGTGTTTTTATGGAAGATGATGCTGAGTGTTGTTTTCTTGCTTCTTTCTGTAAACAGCTTGTAAACAGCAGCTTCCCTGAGGGGAAACTCAGCTAATAAATGATGCTGTAACCTCTGGGACTTGATCTGCTGGGTGGGAGTCCACTACATTATCCATTCTCATCCATCCAGCTACACCCTCCCTCTTAAAATAGAGGCTGGAGGATGCAGGCATCGATCCCGCTACCTCTCACATGCTAAGCGAGCGCTCTACCATTTGAGCTAATCCCCCTTGTATAAAGGGTCAATTGCAAGTCAATCAGATCTCACTACACTACATGAAGTGTACTAGTGAAGTATTGGAAGCATCAGACTTTTAATCTGAGGGTCCAGGGTTCAAGTCCCTGTTTGGGCAGAACACTTTGTACTCCCTCTTGCTTGTACACCCCTTCCCTCTCTGTTAATGTGCTTGGACAGAGCTCTGTGAACAGCCAGCCTTTTTGTGTCTTGCCCTCCTTGTGCAAGGTGTCAATGGTCGTCTTTTGGGCAACTGTCAAGTCAGCAG
This sequence comes from Parambassis ranga, assembly GCF_900634625.1. Lineage (NCBI taxonomy): Eukaryota > Metazoa > Chordata > Actinopteri > Ambassidae > Parambassis > Parambassis ranga. Next base: position 2,445,843 of record NW_021144778.1, read on the forward strand.
TCTTCCTGTGGTTGTGCAGCCTACAGAACTAGACTGAGAGACCATTTAAAGGCCTTTGCAGGTGTTTTGAGTTCATTATCTGGTTAGAGTGGCTCCAGGTGTCTTCAATATTGAACCTTTTCACATATTCTCATTTCCTGACATACTGAATGTGGGTTTTCATTGGTTGTCCGTTATAACCATCAAAATTAAAAGAAATAAACACTTGGAATGAATGAATGTTTCATTCCATTTCAGGTTTGAAATCAACCTTCTGATGATATTCTAATTATATGACCAGCACCTGTAGTGGTGTTTTGTTGCAGCCTGTGGGGTCACCATAGAAACCAAGCTATTTTTTATTTTGCTTAGAGAGCACTTGAGAGCACTCCCTAATACTTGTTCTAGTTTCCTGAGTAATGAGAGCGTAATGAGTACCCTAATTAAGACACCTGTGTGATTCTCCTTTCACTCCTGTCAGGGCAGATCCCATGTATTTTAATGGGGGTTGCACCCTCCGAACAACTTCTCTTTTTGTCCAAACCGAAGCCTTCATACCAAAAATAAGAACACAGTCAGAATCACAAGAAGTTGCTCTACACACAGTATAATGTTTATGTGTATGATGTCAAAGATGTGGAGATGGTGGCGAGTTACACAATATGGCTGCTCTGCTTCTCTGTTTTTGGTTTTACATGATGTCTTAATGGAAGAATGACCGGCACTCTTGCCAAATAACTGGATCTACAGGCAAAACGGTTTGGTGTTCAGTTTTAAGAGTGACACCATCAGAAAGCTAACTAGTGTTCCTTCGAGCCGATATACAAATTATCCCAGTTATTTCCACATTGAGGGAGAGGTTGTGGTCTCTGCACCACTCGGCCAGAAGGTGCATCTCATTCCTGTAGTTTGTTTCATCTCCACTGGAGATGTCGTCCACAAACTTTAACGTGCAGTCATGGGTCAGCAGAGTGAAGAGGAGGGGGCTCAGCACACATCCTTGGGGAGCCCCGGTGTTCATTGTCATGGTGCTGGATGTGTTTCTGCCGACCCGCACTGTCTGAGGTCTCCCGGTGAGGAAGTCCAGCAGCCAGTTGCACAGCAGGAGTTCAGCTGGAGTTCAGCCCCAGCTGGTTCAATTTGTTGATGAGCTGCTGTGGGATTGTATTCAGACTTAAAATTACGCATAATTATGAGCGTTGGCGCTTGAGCGACAGACGGTTGCCATATCACAGTACGAGTTTCTTGCCCACCCCCCTAAACTCAGCTAGTGCTACCCCTCTTTGTCCGTGAGTTTGAGTTTTGGCGGACACAACGTTGCCAACATGGCAGCGATCAGAGTGTCCCGGAGCCTCCCACCGAACAAACGGGTGATGTCACAGAAGCTCTGTCCATAGTTTTTACCGTTGAACTTAAAACACAACACGATGAGGATGGGATTCGAACCCACGCATGCAGAGCACAATGGATTAGCAGTCCATCGCCTTAACCACTCGGCCACCTCGTCTGTTAGATCAGCGGTCCCCAACCTTTTTTGCACGACGGACCGGTATCATGTAAAACAATACTTTCACGGACCGGCACAGAAAAAAAAAAAAAAAAAAAAAAAAAACAAAGTGCATAAACAGACTCTTACTCTTATGCTTAATTAGTGGGAGCCTTTGAGCTTTCTCAGCAATGAGGCGGTCCCATCTGGGGATAATGGGAGACATGACACCCGAAGTGTGTTTCCAGTCCACTCCGTAATTTTGTTCTGGCGGTCATTAATTGCTTCAGTCGTTCTTGTTCATGTTTTCTTCCATGGCTTGTCTTTTAATGCAGGGTGCTCGGTCTCCCAGTTTTGAAGGCTTCGTTGCCTCATTTGCGAGTCTGTCGCCACATATCACTCAGAGCGGACTTGGTGTGTGAGAATCACCTGTTGCAATAAATCCGTATTTTAAATAGGACTCCTGATATAGTCTTTTAAATGCGGGTTTCTTTTTCTTTGAAGGGGTAGGCTCCTCTTCTTCTGTCTCCTCGTTAGGCCTTTTCCCCTTTCCGAAGAAGCTCTCCAAAGACGTTTGTTTTTTATTTATTTTTGCTGCTTGTGGGCTTAATTTTGGGGTTCCGTATCCCGTGACCGAGACAAGCGTCTGGGCAGGTGCTTAAAGGCACAGGCGGATGAATCTGATCGATTTATAAATGAAACAGCTGTCAGACTCAGATAATGATTAATATATGTTTTGCTCAGTCTTTCTGTGCGGCCCGGTACCAAATGACCCACGGACCGGTACCGGTCCCCGGCCCGGTGGTTGGGGACCACTGCTTTAAAGGACAGAACGGACACAGTATGGAGGACCAGACTGAGCCCGAAGGAGGACTGTAAGCCAGTGTGGCGAGTCCTCTACAAGCCACCCATCAACAAAAAGACTGGGGATCTGCAGTGGAGGATCCTGCAGGGGGCGCTGGCTGTGAACAGTTTTATCAATAAGGTCAATCCCACGGTGTCAGTTTTATGTCCTTTCTGTGACGAGCCAGAGACGGTCTCCCACTGCTTCCTGGACTGTTGGAGACTCTCTGGTCTCTTCAGTGTTTTAAAGACTGTGTTTCTAAGGTGTGACGTGCCCTGGACTGAAACCCCTTTTGTCTTTGGAGCAGGGTACAAGAAAGACAACGCTGCAACCTGGCAGTTCTTAAACTTCATGGTGGGACAGGCTAAACTGGCCATCTACAAGAGCAGGAAGGAGCAGGGACCAGAGGATCCAGCTTGTAGACTCACAGCCATGTTTAGAGGCCTGGTGAAGGCCAGAGTGAAAGTGGACTTCAGGTTCCATTCACTCATGAACAGTTTGGAGGAGTTTGTCTCCAAGTGGTGTTTTACTAGAGCTGTGTGTTCTGTTGTTGACGGACAGCTGTCCTTCAATTCAGTGTTTTAATAAAATATGATCGTGTTGTACTGATGAATTGATCCTTTATCTGGAATAAAGGTGTTTTAAAAACTCAAAAACTCTCTCTCTCTCTCTCTCTCCCTCACTCTGTCTCTCTCTCTTTATTCATTCATTCATATTTATACAAGATTTACAGAAATCACGAATCACGAGGGATGGTGTAGTCGGCCATGTTGGGAAGACCAGAAAGCACACAGCAGCTCAGCTCGCTGCGGCCGACGTTCATGTCACAGGCCTGAGACCACTCATTCGTCTCTCTGTCATAGTACTCAACATTAGAGGTTCTGCCCCCGACAACAAAGAGCCGGTCCTCAACTACTTCGATGCCAAAGTTGCAGCGGGGGGTCATCATGGAGGACACGTTGCGCCAGGTGTTGGTTTGAGGGTTGTAGACCTCAGCGGTCTGCAGACAGGCTGTTCCATCAGAGCCACCAACCTTTGGAGTCAAAGATGAGAAGAAGATGCATCACTTATCAATTCAATTGTCACATAAAAAGCTAGCTGCTTTAAACCGCTGATGAAAGCTGGTCACACATTTCTTTCATGCACTTACTGCATAAACATGGTTGTCGTATGCAATGACTCCTAGTCCTCTACGCCGGCTGGTCATGGGAGAGATCAGGGTCCACTGGTTGGTCTCTGGGTTGTAGCACTCTGCTGTTTGCAGGCACTCATTCCACCACATATGTAGATCTGAATACAAAAAGGGGGGTGGGGGGGGGGCAATAAGAAATGGTCATTTTTGTTGGATCAAACTGGCAGCAGTGTTTTGTAAACAGATCTTTCTGTTCTCTGGTATGTTCCATTGTGTTCCACCCACCTTGCTGTTGAGTGCTGTGCAGCTGGCGTCGCTCCTCTGCTCATGCATGGGTGCAATTTGAAGCCACTGGTTGGTTTCTGGCTGGTAGAACTCAGCACTGCTGAGATGTGTGTGCTCACCATAGCCTCCCATGGCGTAGATGCACCCGTTCAGCACAGTCACGCTCACATAACCGCGGCGATAGTGCATCGGTGCCACCTCTTGCCATGTCTGTGTGCTCAGGTCAAACCTGCGCACACTATTGGTGGCTTTGGACACCTGGTCAAAGCCACCAACACAGTAGACATACCCACCGAGGTAGGCTGCACCATGACAGGCACGAAGAGGCTCAGAAAGGTTTGTAATGTTCATCCAGTGATTTGCACGGACGTCAAATGCCTCGATTACATTAGTTAGATCCATGCTGCTGTTCAAGCCTCCAATGGCCAATAGGATGGCAGAAGGCAGACGAGGCCGACCGAGGATTCTGTCTTTGCATTCGATGACCTCAGAGGCCATGGCCTGGCACCTCAAGTTGTCCGTCACCAGCTTATTGGACAGCACATGACTCTGTATGTACTCTGTAGGCATCATGCTCAGCCTGACCTACAACAATACAGAGAAGAAAGAGGATATAACTTAACAGTCTGTGTCAGAATAAATAAAAATACATAAACAACCATGGTTCCTAATAAAGAACATCACAATAAATACAACAAGTAAAACAATAAAATAATGGTCAGTTATTTGAAATGCTATTAGCAACCGGAACAAAGGAGGTCTTCATTCTCTTTGTTCTACATCGTGGCAGTCAGTCAGATAGACTGAGCCCTCTTTGAAGTCTTATCTTTAATATATTTTTTCATTCCTCTCATTACTCTCCTCCCTTCATCTGTCATAGTATCATTATCAGCTTATTGATTGTCTGAGTTGCATTAACCTGCACACAAAGCTTATGCAAATAGCCAGCATTACATGTATATGCTCCTTATTAGTTTATGTACTTGTACTGATAATAATAAATGATTATAAATGCTTGTGCCAGCGACCAGCTTTAACAGGAGGTTTTTGTTTTCTTATATTTTCATTTCTTGCTCTTTCATAGGTAGGTAGGAAGAAATCCGGTACACGTGTTTCTGTTCGCAGCAGGTTCAGCTGCAGGCAGAGCAGAGAGACCCACAGCACTCTGCGTCTGACCGTGCGCAAAAGCTGCCAAAGGTCCTGTCATGGTTTACAGAGCGGGATGTAAATAGCATATTTCAATAGAAAAATAAAATAAAAACACGGACATCAGTAACTTTAGCTTAACCTAGCGTAGTCATAAAGTTCAGTCTATCCTACTAGCATGTAATGAGCAAAGGACAAAGCAACACACGTTCTCTGTCCGACGGTGTGTGTCTGTGTGTGTTTGTCTGTGCATGCGTCTGTGTGTGTACGCACATCGGGCCTCTGCACAGACAGCAGCGCAGAGAGAAATGACATGCTGCCGTGCAGATATCACTCAGGTAGTCTGTGGTGCTTTCTATTATCACTCATCAGAACAGATGATATTGCACCTTCTGGCCTATAAAAGGGTAAAGGATGGCTGTACTGACCATCATCATGACATCTAATAACTGATAACCCTCTATTGGTTGGCTTCAGTCACTGTCTTGAAATAGATTAACCTATAAAGGGAAAATTATAATGTATAATATAAAGTACCTTTGGCAAGAGAAGATCTGCGTATCCTTCTCGTTCCTGAGGTTCATGTGTGATCCACCGAATGATGGCCTCAAACACAGCTGCCTCCTGTCTCACATTGAGGTTGTCACGGCTGATGATGTCACTGACATCCTGGGCCGAGAGCTGCAGGAACTCTTCACCGAAAGCCACTTCCTCAAAGTGACTGAGGACATAGTGGAAAGCCTTGAGGTGCAGTTCAGGGGCGTGGTAGGTTTTTGTGACCTGCCAGATGCCGATGCAGTTGTCTGGGCAGAGCGTCTTTTCAAAAAAGTTGCAGCATATTTGCACCAGCTTCACTATATTGAGGTAATCAGCTGCCATGAAAAGCCTCCGTGCATTGGACTCTGTCACGTTAACAGAGCCGGTGTATGCAAACTCAATGATGAGCTCCATCATGTCTGAGGATAGGTCAGGAATAATGTAGACTTTCTTGTCAGGTTCAGACCAGCGTGTGAAGAGAGCTCTGAAAGACACAGAAAAAGTTCCACAACATTATACACCACTTTGATGCATTTCAGTTTTTAAAACAGATACTAAAATGAGTCACTAAGTCACTGGTGGATTTATGGGTAACTTTATTCAACAGTCTAGTTAAAGGTCTAAATCTGCTTGCTGTAACATTATCTAATTCACTTATGACTTCTAAACTATACATCAAGTTTAAGTTTAAGATAAAATAAGTTTGAGCCTATAGAGGGAGAAATCACTATTAGATGCTTTAATGTCAACATGTCCTATCCTCCAAGTCCCACCTGGGGCCAGCAGATTAACACACACTTGTTCACCGGTTGTTTTTGTCATGTTAAACCATTAAGGACTGCTGCTGCTTTCTTTATGAGGTCAGGCTGACAACATTTTCCTCAGCAGTTGACTAGTCATCACAACAATATCAGCAAACACACTGAAACACTGTGAGCTATAAAAACGAGACTGCGGTGAATAATCTCCAACACTCACATCATGAACTACAACAAATCCTTGTTTTTGTCTCCCTATGTAAAGGTTACTAACACATTCATTTAAAATTGAGATAATCAGTTCACCTGAAGTAAGGGCTGCAGTTCGCCAAGATGACTTTGTGGATATTAAAGTCAACCTCCTCCACTCTGATGACAGCATCACAGAAAAGCTCCTGGTGAAGGAGATCCTTGTAAACTAATTCCCCGTCTTTTTGAGTCATGTTGACTTTGCAGACTTTATATTTTCTCTGTGTTTGTTGCCTGTCTCCTCTCAGTATGTAACAGAAGTTCAAAGACACACTGTGACTGAAACTCTTGTCATCAAAGCACTTCACATCACCATGGAGACATGTTAACATGTTGACATTGCATTTGTGTTTTTAGTTGATTAGTTTGATTGCTGTTGCTAGGCAACAATCAAACTATTGTTCTTCACCCTCTTTCTTCTTTTTTTTCTTCCGTACGTTTTTTGGTGCAGCGTAACTTCAGCATACATTCACCAATTTCAGCCATTCAACTATCAAAATGTTCATCTCACAGAGGACATTCCAGACCAACTTCAAGTTTTTTTCAAAAAATTATGATTTTGTCAAATATTAAGCATCTTCTGCATCATTTTTAACATGGGAATCTATGGAGGAGCCTTCAAAACCACCTTCAACTTTGACATGTAACTGGTTCCACATGCTTTCAGCTACAGACACCGTTCAAACATTCTGTTCAGCCCTTCAAGGTCTATTAAACCAGTATTCAGATTTGTTCAAATATGTTTTGTTTTCAAAATATTAATAAAACAAATTCAAAAGCCATTTAACATTGAAGTCTATGAGAGAGCCCTTCAACGAGGGTCATCTGCCAAATGTATCTCCTCCTACAAATTTTAAGCTACAGACTCCATTTTAGTCTTAAAACACTCATTAGATGCTGCTCTATCAAACTTGTATTCAGAATTTTCAAATTCTGAATCCTTTCCGCACGCCAGGCTCTCAAAGTTGGAGTGGTTTTTGAGGTCTCCTCTGAGTTTAACATTAGTGTGTATTGCGTGGAATGATCAAAGGCAGAGTGGATGATGTCATCACTTAGAGTGGAGAGAGGCTGAGGAGATGCCTAAAAAAATCTCTCTAACCTGCGCTTAGACCTGCACCGTCCATCTAACTGGGATACATTTTATATCAGTTTGAAGGAACACTCGTTAGCTTTCTGATGGTGTGACTCTTTAAACTGAACACCAAACTGTTTTGCCTGTAGATCCAGCTGTTTGGGGAGAGTGCCGGTCATTCTTCCATTAAGACATCATGTAAAACCAAAAACAGAGAAGCAGAGCAGCCATATTGTGTAACTCGCCACCATCTCCACATCTTTGACATCATACACATAAAAATTATACTGTGTGTAGAGCAACTTCTTGTGATTCTGACGGTGTCCTTATTTTTGGTCTGAAGGCTTCAGTTTGGACAAAAAGGGAAGTTGTTCGGAGGGTGCAACCCCCATTAAAATACATAGAATCTGCCCTGACAGGAGTAAAAGCAGTTTAATCGTCACCTGTGTCTCCAACTTACACACACGGGCAGGCAGGGCCGTTACCATGGTGACAGGCTGACACACAGAGGCATACAAAGCAGCCATATTTGTAGTCTTTATCAGACTTTAAGCACTATATCTGTCATATTGATCATCCTTCAGCTGTATACTACTTTTCCACATTCAAATCACACAGCCTGTGCTTCTTATAGTCTTATGGTATTATTCCAGCCTCATATGGCAGCCTTTCATATGGTATATTCACAGGCTATTCTTTAAGGTCATGACTTCATACTGTTCTTGTCTTCAGCTGTTTCTCTTTCATATCTTCATAATATTAAAACATTTTCTACTTTTCCAAATAAGAGCTTAATTTTTTTTAATTCTTAACCATGTTTCAGCAAATTAAGTTCAGATTAACATTCAGTTGATAAACATTCAGGTTGCCATGGATACAGGAAAACATTCACAGGCACCTACAGAGGATCTATACTCTGCTTATTGATCAGACTGTCAACACAACTGTCATATTGATCATTCTTCAGCTGTCTGTTATTTTTCCACATTCAAATCACACAGCCTGTGCTTCTTATAAGCTTAAGATATTATTCTAGCCTCAGATCCTTCATATGGTATATTTCCAGGCTATTCTTTATGGCTTCATACTGTTCTTGTCTTTAGCAGTTTCTCTTTCATAGCTTCCTAATGTTCAAAGGTTTTCTACTTTTCAAAATAAAAGAGCTTTATTCTTGCAGATTGGTCAGCGTGTTTCAGCAAATCAAATTCAGATTGCAGATTCTCACGGAGACAGGCAAACATACACAGGCACATACAGAGGACATCTATCCTGTTTATTGATCAGACTGTAAACATTATATCTGTCATATTGTTCATCATTCAGGTGTTGCCTTTCCACATTATATGGTATGGTATGGTATTATTCCAGACTCAGACCTTTCATATGGTATATATTCAGACTATTCTTTGACTGCAATGTTTCCCCATCATTATATCAGGTAGGTCAGAGGAAAGATGTGCATACACACAGACACATGCGCAGACACACACAGACAGGTGTGCACACATACTATACGTATACTACTACTATACTAGAACATACCGAACAGAACACTAACCCTAACCCTAACCCGAACTGGAATTTTTTCTTGAACCATCCCAACCCTAATGGGGCCTGCTACAGGCCAAAAGACAGGACAGATTCAATCAAGTGACTCTGTTCTGTGAAGTATGCTGACTTTTCACACTGCTCACATGTTATATGTTGATCAACAGCGTTACAAGGCAGTCAATGTGCTGAAATAAGAACAGCAGGTTTTCTGGGCAAGATTTTTGATGCTAAAGCGCAGTAAAGCAACATTTTGTTGTATCTACAATAAATGTGTTGATGATAGCACACCTTGAGTTTGGACAGTGTACAAACAACAGATCTATACTCAGTACCATACAGACTTTCAGGAGACATGGTCAGCAAAGTCCCACAACGTTCACATCCTGTCAATTTCCATTTCCTTGATCCATATGGTCCTAGTTCCGTGATATGACAACAAAAAAACACATAAAAGTAGTTAAATATGGCAATGCATACAAACACATTTAAAAGTTAAAATATTATTAAAACATTACTATCTTACTAATTACTAACCACTTCAACCACAGTTCAAGATGCAGGCGAGCAATTCGCCAGGTAGCAGAGTCTGAAGGCAGGCTGTCACTGTTGTATTTCTGCTTCTGAGCTCACTGGTTTGTTCCTGTTTCCTGGTGATAACCTGTTAAAAGAATAAAAGTTATTTATTTTATTTAACCTTTACTTACCCAGGAAAATATCAATTAAGATCAATAATGTCTTCAAGGATGTCCTATTCAAGATGTGGAGCAGCACAGACCAAAATTAAAACAGTCATCAATACACCAGTGGTTTGTTATTATTTAATACTTTGACTGTGGCTATAAATTAAATTAAATTAAATTAAGAAATCTTTATTAGTCGCACAATGGGGAAACTGCTTAAGGCTATGCAGGCTATGCAGGCTTGCCCAAGGTGACCAGGGAGGAGTTGGGATCGAACCACCAACCTTCTGGTTATTGGACAACCCTGCTATACCACCGAGCAACTGCTGCCCAAAAACTGATAGGAATGGTTGCTATTCACAATACTAATTGAATGGTAACATGTAGTGTGAAAACCTATACAACGTACTGAGCGCGAGAGGCCAGTCTGGGAAGACTGGTGTCCTAGCAACCAGGGATGAGCACAAATAGGACTGACAGCCGGCATTTCATCGCATTCCTTGGAACGGTCAACAAGCAGAAGGTATTTATTGTACGCAGCATATAATTGGCCGTTGACAATACGCTACATAGATATGTGTGGCGGTATAGCACATATATTATGGTGAAAATACTTGTTTTATATTCCCTAATACTGAAACTGGAAAGCCGAGAGGTCGCCGGTGAACTCTGGCATCTGACATCTTAATCATAGTAGTTCCGTTAGTCGTTAACTGCAGTAAAAAACATACAAACACAAAGCCTGCTTACCCGTTAGAAACTTTAGCAAACTTTCTTCAGAAGTCTTCAGTTACACAGTGCTCCCCATATGTATTTACATCCGGAACTCCTGGCTTCTTCTGTTGAATGGGAGGTGACAAAACAGCTTAAAAGCCGTACGGCGCCTCCTGCTGTAGTTAAATGTTAATGCTTTAAAAAACGAGGAAATGATGAAAAAAATTACTACTTTATGTAGTTAGTGTCTGAATTGCAAATCACAGCATGTGTCCATGCTAACATTGATTTGTCTTTTCTGTGTTTTCAGAATGGCTATGTCAAAGAAGCCCTTCCAACCACTGGAGACAACAAAATGCAAAATAATTGCAATTAAAGAAAAAAAAATTGGCTAAATGGACAATTGAAGATGGAGAACTAAATGTGACCCAAGTTTTTACAAATATAAAAAAAAAATGTTCTCTTTGACGATTTGGCCTCCAAAATTAAAATGGGTAAAAGCTATGTGATCAAAAATTTAGTGACCAGCACAAGTTCACCTAACACATTGGCATTGGCACAAAAGCCAATGGAGACATCGCCATCTTAAGCCTCCAGCACACAGAGTTTGTTGTTCCTCGGGCAGTGTGGACTAAAGACCTGCCCAAGGAACTGGAAGAGTTCCCAAAAACTCTTTTAATTTTCTTTGGCAATGGGAAGGTACCAAGGGTGGAATGAAATCCTTCATACTCTCCACCCTCTGTACCTTTCCATTGCTGTTGGACTTTCCCCCAACCCACTTCTTTTTCCCCCCAATTAATTAACATAATAACTACATAATAATTACAAACATAATTTGTATATAGTTTCTGTTAATAATAAAAGTGGGGACCTTGGGTGTCTCCTTCAGCCACAGACTTTTGTCCAGACAGGGGTCAGACTGTATAACATCAGTCCATCTGTACTCTAACCTCTGTACTTTATCACCATGTTTACACCCAGTGACACTGATGGTGAAACAGTAGTGTTTTTTCTCTTAGTGCAATAACATCCTCACCTACAGTGTAATACTCAGAGATTTTCATGATATCATAACAGGACATAATACATCTCTGTACATTTCTCATCTGTATATCTGCATATCTTATGGTTGCTCTGTACATAGTCTTTATTTCTACTTTATCTATTGTTATGCTGCTCAGGACCTTGTTTTCATGCTGCTGTAATGGAATGGAAGGAACGCTGACAACCAACATGGGTCATAGCAGCAGTCCTGGTGCGGTCATGTATCAGCTGGGGTGTGACGCAGTGGCTCCGTCAGTAACTATGGGCAGTGTGTACGCACCCAGACACACATCATTGGAAACCAGCTTTAATGAGAGGTGAGGGTTGCAAAAGTCCAAACAAGAGCCTGTTGACAGAAAACTCTAAAGGAGAAGGTTGCCATGCCTCATTCCTGTAGTTTGTTTCATCTCCACCGGAGATGAGACCCACCACAGTTGTGTCGTCCGCAAACTTCACAAAGATGTTGGAGTTGTGTGTTGGCGTGCAGTCATGGGTCAGCAGAGTGAAGAGGAGGGGGCTCAGCACACATCCTTGGGGAGCCCCGGTGTTCATTATGATGGTGCTGGATGTGTTTCTGCCGACCCGCACTGTCTGAGGTCTCCCGGTGAGGAAGTCCAGCAGCCAGTTGCACAGCAAGGAGTTCAGCCCCAGCTGGTCCAGTTTGTTGATGAGCTGCTGTGGGATTGTATTCAGACTTAAAATTACGCATAATTATGAGCGTTGGTGCTTGAGCGACAGACGGTTGCCATATCACAGCACAAATTGCCTGCTTCCACGGATCGCCCGCCCCCCTAAACTCGTGCAAATGGAACAGACAACAGGTGGAAATGAGAGGCAGTTATCAAGACAGCCCCTATAAAGGAGGTATTTGTTATAATACTTTAATAAATTATGTCTTCAGCTACTTTTATACTCATTATTAATCCCAGATTAAGGTGTCATTTAGGAGAGAGATTTAAATTCTGTTTTTATGTAACTTCTCCTTCTGATACACTCTGATAGTTATTCAGTTACAACATGCTGACTGGAAATCTGCAAAGTGAGCCCTGAGTTTTTAGAGAAAGTAGAAAGGACACCAGTATTACTGTCCAAACAAAAGGTTCCACTGAGATTTGAACTCAGATCGCTGGAGTCAAAGTCAGGGCCGGTTCTAGACAGGCATGTATGAGGGGGCAGTCAGAAATGTGAAGGGGACATCATGTGTACACTTCATGTTAAAGCACTTTTTTCCTCTGGTCTTATAGTGACAGTATTTTCCTTGCTGAGTTTGGTTGTTAGCTGTGTCAAAAGCCTGGAGAAGTGGATTGCACTTTGTCAGGCCTTTATCTTCACACCTACCCAACTTGTGAGTCCCACCTGAAGACTAAGCTTCTGCTGGTATAGCACTGAGGCACGCAATCCCCCTGACCACTATAAGGTGGATCCCTCAGGGGAAAACTGAAACATAAACATTGAATAAATAAAATATCCTTAATCCAGATTTTAGTCATCAACAACATAACATTTATCTGGATGGTCTCATTCTCAAAAACATGTAATCTAAGGTAAGTTTAAGTTTACAAAACACAAAGGTAGTCTTATGAATAAAAGTAACACTAAAATAAATAAAGCACAGCAGATAGGCTATAGATCATGTGATGTTTTCTCTTTTTTATTATTTGTTCGTTTTATTTGTATTTTTTTTAAAGCACTCTACTCCTGTCCACTTTACAACCACAGTCTCAAAGCAAAGTTTCCCTTTGCAAAAACGTTCACATAAAATGGATGCATTGTAGTGTCTGTCCTGCTAGAGCTGGAGTGGAAATTAAGTAAGCTGGCTTTGTAGAAACTGCAGTGGTGATCTGAAACAGAACGGTGTAGAACTACAGTGTGAGGCGGGGCTTTAGTAGGGCTCTGTCAGACAGCGGTCATTTGTCTTCAGTCTGTCACATTCAGCAGACATGGACACGTCTCTGTGCTTGTTGTAGAGCTGGGAGCATGCTCCACGAGAACAAAGAACTTTCTCCTCGCTCCCGAGGTGGCAAGAACAAGAACAAAGTTCATTTCGGCGCGGAGTATTCACACTCCCCGAGATGCGTGTGTGCAGCTTCTTTCCTCTCCGTAACCACTGAAACCTGTCACTACACCGTTAGACTACGTGCTGACTCATTTGCATACGGACGCTGATTGGATGTTTACTCAGGTGTGTGTGTGTGTGTGCGCTGCAGCCTGTGAATACACACAGCGGACGGACAGAAGCTAATAAAAAGTGCCCCTTCTTGTCGGATTTTTCCGCTACCGATGATTTTATCAATGCGCAATATATTAAATTTGTGAAGTATATTACATATGCTTTCTCAACGTCTAAAAATTTCATTTGAGGGGGCAAGACATTTATTTGAGGGGGCACTGCCCCCTCTTGCCCCTGCCTAGAACCGGCCTCGGTCAAAGTCCAGAGTGCTAACCATTACACCATGGAACCTGCTTCTCATGGGTCTTCTTCTCCTCCTCTACCCGGCCGACTGTCAGCAGTTTGACATTGGTAAAGATATGAACAAAGATTTCTTCTAACTGTGTCAACAAAGATCAAACACTTTGCATATCACTGTCCTCCATGAGGAGACTGTCCTCCATGTCTAGATAAGGCTTGCTGATTTCACACAAGTGTGACTGACTTGTTACATTGTGTAAGTGTTCCCTTTATACCCCAGTGAAGCCGGGCATACACTGTGTGTATTTTGGTCCGATTTTGACCCGAATTGTGAGTCGTGCGATTTTTTTGGGTCGGGCCGAATTTCAGCTTTGTCGTGCGTCTTTAATTGCACAGTGTACTTGGGCTCACGAGGCGGTTAACGTCGCATGAATGGCGATCGGCTGATCGGTTGAATTTCTGACATGTTTAATATTTTTGTCGCCCCTCATGAGAGAATCGCACAGTTTAAGCAGAGATACGGCCCGAAGTCTGTGTTTTCTCCCACTGTGTATGCATTTGCTGAACATGCTTGACGTTACTGCACCTGCACGAAATTGTTTCAGATGATAACAAACATGGTTATCATGGTTCAGGGTTTCGTACTGTGTGAGTTTGTGTTAAACACAGACTTCCCCAAAATCACAGTGTATTGGAGGCTTAATTGTTCACTTAAAAGAAATGTATTTTGTATTTTGTATTTTAACATGGTGGCACCCACACAGCGTTGGGCAGGATTGATGGAGGCTGTATTTGATGAGCTGTGGCAGCAACAAGCAGCACAGATTGTGACTGACTTTTTCCTTTGAAACAGCAACAGCTCCAGATTCAACATGTTTAGTTTCTGGTTCAATGTGATCACCTGAGCAACTTAAGTCACGTGTAGCGTGAGCAGTGACGTCGCAGCCGGCCATTGCACTGTACAGTGTGAGCACATACATCGCGAGCTTTGACTTGACATCGCATGCGTTTTATTCGTACTGTGTGAGTTGGTGTTAAACACAGACTTCCCTAAAATCGCACAGTGTATTGGAGGCTTAATTGTTCATTGCTTAAAAGAAATGTATTTTGCCCACTTACGAGTATTAATTAAGAAATTAAGTACACTTAATATTTTCTATTTTTTGGAGTAATCAGAATATGACAGAATTGACCTGGTAGTCTTTTACGAGTTCCTCTGACATCTCGTCTGCTTTCTACTTGTTCCTGTTCAAAAGAACAATTGAACTACTGTGAATTTCACAGATGCAAAACAAAACAAGTTACCTGTGTGCAAAAGCTGAAAAGAATGTTTTTACTTAGCTTTGACAGGCCTGCTTTAAATGCATGTAATACTGCTGAGTGTTTGTGTTTTTAAAATGACACAGAGTGATGTGTGGTCTCCGCCCCCCTGAAGGAGCAGTAGCAGCAGCTGTACTGACAACTTGTCATATGTTTTATAAGCCGTCCTGACATTAGGCTGTGATGTCCACAAAAACTGCATATGGAAAGTGTGGAAGTACGATTTCTTACTAGGTGTTTTGGACTTGTGCTGGTAAATGAACTGAGCCCTGGGTGCCTGGGTGTGTGTGTGTGTGCGCATCGGGCCGCTGTGCGCAGAGAGCTGCAGTCAATTTTAAAAACACCACCATGTAGACCAGGGGTTCTCAATGTTTTGATAGCTGAGGGCCAATTTATGAACCCGACACTGGACTGAGGGCCGCCAATGAAAAAAAGAAAAAAAATTACACTCGTAATCATTTTAATGACCCAGGACATGGAATACGATGGAAGGCTACTCCATTGATGCCAGACCTTGCAGAGTATCAGCATCAGAACGATGCAATGTTGTTTTTACTCTAATATTTAAGAGTATGTGTTATTTACCTTAATTTTATCTTAGTTTTATCTTATTTCATGTTAATTATTATTATATGTTCTTTGTATGCACCAATCACTAAGGCAAATTCCTAGTAATGTGAATCCCCTTCACTTACATGGCAATAAACACGATTCTGATTGTGATTATTAATACATGCAAAGCAGTCAGGAAAAACCCTGCAGTATTCAAGGTAAAATAAAGAGTTTCACTCTATTGCACAAAGGTGACTTTATCGTTTTTTATGGAAGTTCGGAACCAGAGTCCACATATGTGGACATCATTTTTCTCTAAAAGTACATCATATCAAAAGATGATGCTTAGTTTTTATTCTAATTAGGTTCCAATTAGCCCAAATAGCAAAGAGAAATAAAAAATGCATGTAAAAAAACAGCTTGGGCCTTAGTTCAAATGTTGCGTATATCATTGTCAATGTTAATAAACTTACTGTTTCACTAATTAGGTCTTTGATAGAGCCACAGGAGACTGCTGAATCTTCCCGCTTGACAGAAAGGCTTCCTCTGTTGCTGCTGCTGAAATTAGGGCTTCTTCTTTTTTTATTACCCAATAACGGCTGTTTTGTTTCAGGCGCAGTTTTTGAATACATTCCATTTCCGGGTGGGAGGAAACTTAAATGCATCACGTTTCTTATTTAATTGAGTCACTTTCAGTCAACACAAGAGAATCTAGCACATTCAACAATGTGTGCAAATACATGGAGATTACTTGTGTGTTATGTTAACAGAGGAAATATGAATGATTTGTGTTGGATATACTAGTATTGTTTTTGTAGATTCAAAGACCCAGTGTTTCCATTTTTTCAGTGTGGAGTAATACCAGAAGGTCCCACCACATACAGGACATGTAAGCATCTGCTTAGGCTTTGTCATCTGAAAGAAAAAGGGGTTCAAGATTCATTCCGCATAATATATCATATAGCTCTGGTTCTACTTGATGCCTGTTGACGTCAAAGAAAAACTGGGAGAAAGGCTGCAATCTGAAATTAATGCAGCAATGCAGGTGGCCTAGATTGAATCCTTTGACTTTTTCTGCTACAGAAAAGTTTTTCAGCTGTAATTTTACAGCTACAGATCCTGCAGAATCAAATCACTGAAGCTGTATAAAAGTACATGCATCAACACTGGTAATATGAGCTGTTTTGACCTGCACAGGGATCTATGCTAAGCTATTAGCATGAAGAAGAAACTAGCTTAACTTACAGTTGCTGGAGCTCTCTCAGAATGGTCTGCTCTCTCCCTCTGTCTGCAGCAGAATGAGCTGCTGCACTGTCTTTCCCTCCACCCGGCCCCTCCCTCTCCCCCGGCCAGATGTCCTGCCTGTCCCCTTTGAGAGGGGGGCCTGTCTGCACTGTGGGACTCTCTGTCCTCTGGGTCCTACAGAGACCCTGTAGGGATCCAAACATGATTTCCAGCACTAACTCAGCAATCATGTGACACACCTCAGGCCTCCTTCCAATGAAGAAAAAAATCACTTCTTCTAGGAATGTCAGGCTGATATTTGACTATGTTGCTCATTAGCCACTTGCTAAAGCTAAGTAGCTAACTGAGTGGCACACATGTCCAGGGCCCAGAGTTAATGTTCTGAGCCAATTTTGGAGGTTTGGCCATTCTGTGTCTGAATGGCACAGGCTTGAATGTGGAAAAGCCAAACCTGATTTACCGTATTTCCAGCAATTTCTCAGCAATACTTTGACACACAGGCACCAAATTCACAGGACTCAATCGCAGGAATATACATGTACATACAGTACAATATACATACAGCCTTATACATGTGTGCCAAGTTTGAAGGATTTTTTTAGGCCTGAATATCACCTAACTTGCTGCTGAGGATTTTTATGAGTCTGTGGTTGCCAGTGCCATTTTGTTTGCTGTTGTGTGCTGGGGCAGCAGACTGAAAGCAGTGGACACAAACAGACTCAATAAACTGATCAGAAGGACATGATGGTCTGCTGTGGGTCATGTCTTTGTTCTGCACATGTACAGCTAACATCTCCAGTGTTACACAAACACATCATGTGCTGCTTGACTTGTTCCATTCATGGTAGGAAAGCATGTGGAAGTCACACATGTCAAATCTCTGCTAGTCTCCCTTCATTCAGCCCATATGAAGACAAAGAGTCTGCAGGTCCAGGAAGTTATAATTAACTGTGGTACTTAATCTGTTGCCAGAGACAGGTTGATCTGGCCACAGTTGTGTGAAATCAGCCTGTCTAGTGTAGGGTGAAAGAATTGATTCTGCAGTGTGTGTTCAGATATATAGGAGTGTGCCCCTAACATGAAGTATTCATGTTTAAATGTGTTTATCGCTTAATAATGTGATTTTCATAAGTGTTTATGTGTTAGGAAGTTTTATAGAAAATCAAAGTAATTTGAGGATACTGAATGTATTAACCCTTTAACACCACCCTCAATAGTTGATGAAACGCCTGTCAAAGGCATACCCAAATTAAACTACAAGCTGTTTGTGAGCCCTTAGGAGTATGTGCAAAAGCTTGGTCTCATTGTGAAGGTAACACTCTGAAATTTTTATTTTAGCTGTGTGATTTACTGCAATTGCAAATGGTTAACAGTGAGAGAAGTCTAAACACAGAGAAATAAAAAGATTTTGTAGCTCGCCTAAATTTTTTTTGTAAAAAAAGGCTGCTTGACAACTGGAGCATGGTGATGTTGATTAGATGACAATATAGTGACACAGGCTGAAGTCTTACCTATTCCCAGTTAAAAGTAGATAGTAATTGGACAAGAAATGACCATTTGGGACAGGTTTTTCTGTAGGTATTCCCAGGCGCTCTCCAAAAAGTGCCATTTGGAGTCTCCAAATGGACACTTTGGCACCAAAGTGCATAACTCTGGAATGCTTCAACATACAGACATCAATGAGAGCTCTAATGAAAGGTGCCACTTAGAGGAACCTCATTCCATATTCAGATTCACTATTAGTATGATTGAAATTATGTTAGTGAAGCAAAAACACATTGAATGCTCATTATTCTACTGAAACTGAAATTGTGCATCACAAGAAAAGACTCAGAACAAGAGATATGGTCAAAAACAACACCTTTATCTAAACAAATACCCAAACTACTTACAGCAAACTGTTTACATGTTTACAATTCCACAGGTTTCACAGCCACATGTTGTTCTCAGTATGCCACTGTTACAGTCACGGGCTGCTACAAAGCACAGCTAGAAAGCTTGATGGGTGTCTTACTGTCACCAGAGATGTAGACTGGCTTGTGATGTTGTACACTGGGAGTAGGAGGCTGCTCTGGCTCTGGTGCTTGGCTCCCACTCTGTATCTGAATCAGTTTGCCTAAAATGCAAAAAATAAGGTTTTCATTCACAGAACAACTGTATCTGCATTCATTGTTCACCTCACAAATCAATAGTAAAAGTGCACACCACACAGGTAAACAAAATAGAACAGTGTTTGCCTAAAATGCAAAAAATATATATAAAACAAAATAACTATAGATGTATGTATGGTTGTATGTATATATCAGATATTCATTCACAGAACAACTGTAGCTGTATTCATTGTTCACCTCACAAATCAGTCCTCCACAACTACTTTTGGAGGAATAGTAAAAGCACACACCTCCCCCACACAGGTAAACAGAACAAAGGACCCACACAGGTAAATGAAATAGAACACAGTGTTTGCCTAAAAATGCACAAAATATATATAAAACAAAATAACTATAGATGTATGTATGGTTGTATGTATATATCAGATATTCATTCACAGAACAACTGTAGCTGTATTCATTGTTCACCTCACAAATCAGTCCTCCACAACTACTTTTGGAGGAATAGTAAAAGCGCACACCTCCCCCACACAGGTAAACAAAACAAAGGACACAACACTGTATTCACTAATTCTTTGAAACGTCTACATTCTATTTATAAAACTGCAACATGTATAAAAGTTACACTTACTTGTCATGGACAATATCTTTTCCTTCAATGAACATATCTTCTTCCACCGAGTCAACAGACGACACATAACTTTGCGCATCCGACACATCCTCGTCAGAAAAGTCGCTTTCCCGTCTCGTACACTCTTCAATAACTTCTTCAACAGTGTAATTCTTCTTTTCCATGCGTTTCGCCATCTCTCTGGTCACTGGAAATACCACTGGAATGGAGATATACGCTCACTCTCACTATTACGCATTTACGCATGGACAGCCGGCATCCATTGTTCATGTTTACGCTTAGGCCTGTAGCCCACCCTCCTTCCACAACCCCTTCATGTGGGACATCCCCGTGACGGAAATCTTATTGGCTATACGTCCATTGCATCAGATTCAGCGTCAAATATAATGGGCTGAAAATACAAGCGTAAGAGTGGGGGGAGGTGCTTCGCTCGATATAGTCGCTCATTGGATTCTTTTGGCTAGGGACAGGCCCTCGATCCTTTTGTATGGTCAAACGAGCTGTCAATCAATAGAGTAGGGAAGTGGCTTTCCAACGAGGTGTAGGTTGTCAACAAAGAGCACAAAATGGCTGCGCCCAGACGGAGATATTGCAGTGAAAACATGAACCGTCCCGTCCTCGGGCCGCGTGTATACAAAAGGTTAAGAAGTAATTTCATAGTGTGTCATATAACTTTGTTTTCTGCAGTTCAGGCTGATGAGATCAGTTGTTTTTCTGCTCTCTGGAGCTCCGCTTGGTACGAGATGGTCATAAATTCAGACTAAGGACAGCAGCACCTCTGACCTGATAAAAGCCAGATTCTAAAGGAATGTGTTTTTCTCCTGAGTGCCCCATGTTATGGTCATTCCTAGATCGGACTCACAACCTATGAGATTTGAGGAATTGGAGTTTTACCTTATTAGGGAATAAACACTAATAGTCTATTCGTTGTATGACCCAGGGTCTGCAGGGGGATAGTAGATGCCCCTGTGGGCCGGCAGGCAGGAACGCCCATGTGGTATATCAATGTGTGAATTCCATGTCCAGTTGTTGTTGTGTTGCTCGTTGTTGCTGTGTGGTTGTTCGTTGTGTTGGTTGTCCTGTTCTTGTGTTGTTCTTGTTTGGTTCTTTGTGGTCAACAACCCAGAGCTCTGCGACTCAGAATCTGCCTCATTGTTCAATAAATTGTAATCTTGAGACCAGAATTTATCCACTCCTTCCTCATAAACCAACTCGGGAGGGGATCAGAAGAAACAAGGGGAATTGACCGTTTTTGACCTCCCCATTTTTTCCAGAGTTTCTCACTAATATTGCTTTATTCTTTACAGACCAGACTGGAGCTCTGCCAAGCAATTACTGGGAGATTTCAATTTCCTTAGGCGTCTGACAGACTATGACAAGGATAATAGCAAACCTCAGATCCTGCTGAAGCTGCAAAAATGCATCAACAACTCTGAGTTCCTACCTGAGAAGGTCTGTTTGAATTTCATGTCCAACATTTGGACATGATCTATCGGATCTATCAACAGAACTTCTCTTATCTTTTCTTTTAGTTAAAGTAAAAAAAGATTAGAGTTCAGACACTTGGGCAGTTTTGTAGTAAATGTCATAATGTCAGTATTGGAATGGCAATGTAATTTATATCCTTTATCCACTGTACTGTAGGCTATGTAGATTTAATGATATATATTCTGAAAAAATAGATGGAATTTGACACAGTTTGTTTCAGTGTGCTGGGTGTAATACTTTATCATGTGCTGCTTTTAGGTGGAGAAGGCGTCCAAAGCTTGCGGGTCGTTGTGCATGTGGGTCATAGCTATGGATCTTTACTCCAAAGAAAGAGAAAACGTGGTTAAAGCACAGGTCAGTCATAAAGAGTGCAGTTTATTATTACTGATACACATGCACATTTGCAATATTTCTTCACAGTCTGCTGTCTGTTCCTTTGTCACTTTGGCTATTCATCTGCCATGCACCGCTCTGTGTGACTGGTCTGCATACTCTTCTCCCGCTACCCTTACCTACGCAGGCAGAGCTGGATACAACCAAGAAAACACTAAGGGAAAAGCAACAACAACTTAAGGAGGTGGAGGATCAGATGAAGGACCTACAAAATGGCTCTGACACAGGCTCGACAGGACAGAGCAGGGAAACTGACTTCTGCTCTGGGGGACAGCAGATACGCTGGGAAAAAAATGTTGCAAATCTTGAGCAGGACATCAACAGTGTTGTGGGAAATGTATGCATTGCAGCTGCCTGCATTGCCTACTATGGAGCCTTCACTTCCCACCATAGACAGCTGGTAGGTACAGTGTGATGGGATGGTTTAAAACCTTTAGGGCCTCTGTGATAAAGTGTGCAGCTGGTATGGCCAATGTGAGCCTGGTCTAGAGTTTTTTTTTTAGAAACATATTGTGAAAAAGCAGTAACAGCTAATACCATATACCCTGTTTACTCTTGTTCCCCAGTGGATTAAGCAGTGTCAGAAGCTAAACATACCCATCAGTTCCCCCTTCAGCCTGATCGACTTTCTGAGTGATCCATATGACATCCTCCAGTGGAACACTGAAGGGTTGCCCTGTGACACTGTATCTACAGAGAATGGAATCCTGGTAACCAAAGACCGTCGCTGGCCTCTTATGATCGACCCACAGGATCAGGTGGCGTAAATTAATTCAGAGGACATATGTATTCTATGAAAATAGAACCTCCTTTCAGACACAGTCAGAGACAAAGTCACAGACTGGCCTCCGCCCCAGGATACCTAACGCAACAATACCAAGCTTCCCTTCATACAGTAGAAAGGACACCAACCAGCTCGTTCAGCATTGCAAATCTGCACTAAATTAAGATATTTTCACTGCTTCTTTATTGTGTTTCCATGTCTGATCATGTTTCCTTGAATGCTGTAGGTAATACACTTTGTGAATTGTACACAGCTATTTTGTTTTGCATCCATTCAGGTACAAAGTCTTTTGCCACATTAAGTCAAAGTTATTTCTTTCTTTTCTGAAGCAGACATTTGTGTCTGGTGGACGAACGTTGATCAGGCTTGGAGACTCAGATATCAACTTTGACAACAACTTCAGGTTTTATGACTACAAAGCTGGCCAACCCACACTACCCTCCAGAGGTAAAAGCAGCACAGGGTATTTCCATTGTCTCTATTTCATCATCAACTGTGGAAAGTGTTTTTGTGCTTTAGCATAATAACTCCTGCTGTTATTGTGTCCAAATGGCATCAGCTGTCAGGGGGTTGTTAGACGGAGGACACAAATGCAGATTTAGCCGGAGGTGAAAGCAAACTCAGTGTTTTATTGCAGGCTAGTTCGATACACAGAAGTTCAGTCCGCGAGGCAGAGGTATCCAAAAGGGCACAGGCAAAAACCAGTGGTCAAAGTCCAAAGCAATGATCGGTACACAGGAGTTCAGTCCGCGAGGCAGAGGTATCCAAAAGGGCACAGGCAAAAACCAGTGGTCAAAGTCCAAAGCAATGATCGGTACACAGGAGTTCAGTCCGCGAGGCAGAGGTAACACAAAGGGCAAGGCAAAAACAGTAGTCCGATCAAAACGGGTGATACACAGGAAAATCCAAAACTTACTCGAAAACTCACTGGGGAAATCACAAGAGCGGAAGGCTACTTGGACGGCTGTGTCGCAGGATAACTCACAAATCGAACTGGCAACAAGGGGCAGGAAACACACAGGCTTTATACACAGGAGGGCGGGAAGACAATTGGACACAGGTGAAGCACATTAGGGGGGAGCAAGTAATCACAGGAGGGGGAAGGGAGCACACATGAGGAAGGGGAAGTAAACAGAACTGAAACACAAGGGGAAGATCGAGTTTCAAAATAAAACAGGAAGTGACTAGTAAAACTAAAACTAATATAAACAGAAAATGAACTACAAAATAAAAGACCTGGTTGAAACCATGACATCAGCAAGTGTGCACCAGAGACAGTTAGGTCACTATGGAGTCTTGGAATTCACATTCAACAAACCTTTGCTCACAAAATCCCAAACGGCTATCAACTATAATAGGTATTTATGTGCTTTCCAAGAAGCACACGTTTGGAATAAAAACAGTATCGCACACAAGAACCTTTGTGAATCCTTCTGCCATTGAAGCTACATATTGGGCAGTATAATGAACGCCTGCCATCAAACCATGTTTCTGCAGACATTAAATCACCTGCCAGCTACACCTGTGTGCAATGCCCTTTTGTTCAACACCAGCCAGGAGAGCAGAAGGACCCTGTGAATGCAAGGGTTTACTCCAGTGTTTATTCAAACCAGGGGTTGCATGGTGACTGTAACGGCCGAATAAGTCTGAGGAGCGTTTTTGTTAGACAGAAAAAACAAAGGCACTGATGATGCAGAGTGACATGACAGTTAAATCTTCATAAATTAATGAGTGTTTCATTAGAATTGTAGTGTCTGTGATCCTGGCTTCGATTAATGTAAAATGTGTCTTTTGGCATGTACATTTTTTTCTGTTTTCCAGAAATGTATTAAAGTTACAATCATCAATTTCACTGCGACTGAGTCTGGCCTGGAGGACCAACTGCTCAGGTAGACACAAGACAGATATTGAATTCTAACCAAACTTTAAGACTCACATTCACAATGTTACAACCGGCCTAGGGGAAACCTAGTTGTAGCATAAAGTGACTCTTCCCTCCTGTTCCAATTCCCAAGGTATATATGAAAGATATCAACGACGAATGGAATTTATATAAATTTATTTATAAACGAACCGAGACAACAGAAACCTTCAGGGTGAGCAATGCCAAAATAACAAACAAAACAAATAAGGTTCTCAGCTCCTGTCCTTCCTGAACAAAAGAAAATAGATTCAAACAAAAATACAGGTCACTTCCCTGACTTCCTAACAAAAAAACAGGAGAAAACGAATAAACAAAAACGGCTTCTCACCCCTACTCGAATGTGTCTGAACAAAGACAAACCACTGAGTGACTTTTGACTGGTACATTTAAATGTCATCATATGTCCTAACCAGCAGGGGGAGCACTGATCATAAACTCTCTGTCTCACTCTGTTTTTATGGACGATGATGCTGACTGTTGTTTTCTTGCTTCTCTCTGTAAACAGCTTGTAAACAGCAGCTTCCCTGAGGGGAAACTCAGCTAATAAATGATGCTGTAACCTCTGGGACTTGATCTGCTGGGTGGGAGTCCACTACATTATCCATCCATCCTCATCCATCCAGCTACACCCTCCCTCCTAAAATGCTGGCTGGAGGATGCGGGCATCGATCCCGCTACCTCTCGCATGCTAAGCGAGCGCTCTACCATTTCTGATGATATTCTAATTATATGACCAGCACCTGTAGTGGTGTTTTGCTGCAGCCTGTGGGGTCACCATAGAAACAAAGACAGAACAGGCCCCCTGAGTGACAGCAAAGAACAGGCCCCAGACAGAACAGGCCCCCATACTGCTCACTTATAACAGGGATAATAAGTAAAGTTCTTTACAATAAATTCACATTCACATTTTATTATCACTTCACACATGGCACAGTATATATGGCAGAGAGTTAAAGGTGGAATATGTAGTCAGAGTTAATACCAAATATTGACACTAGGTGGCAGCACTTCAGCCTCCATCCACTGCTGCACTACCAGCACCACTCTCAGTGCTTTTTGTTTCCATTGACTGTACAACATGATTCAATCCATGTTATTTATATGACAAACTATGTGTAGTGTTTCTATGTGTGTAGCTGACATGTTGCTCAGCTTCCATTGGACACATATACTAGATGGAAGCTGCAGCAGGATTGGCTGATGACTGATCACAGGTGTGAACAATCAGCCGGTGACGAGTGGAGCAGGAGCAGCTGCCCATGCTGCAGAGACACAAACAGCAGCAGCACTCTGTGACCCATGTCCACTCTGTGTGTCCTCCAGGCAGTCCTCCTCATGTCTCTGCTCATGTCTTTATCAGGACAGCAGTCAGGTCCAGCCCTCTGGGGGATTTCTGCTCTCACTGTTTAACTCTGATTTCCTGATAGCAGCACTCACACAGCTCAATGCTGAAGAATCAGATCCTTTCATGAATATGTACTGCAGCTAATACAGCAGTAAACATTCACCCCTTCACTCACACACAAAGAAGGAGAAAAAGACCAACAACAACAACCAGGAAGTACCCAGACCATGACACTCAGTCCATGTTAGACACACAAATGTTCTCTTGCTGCCTCATATATCCAGCCACTGACAGTTACCATGGTAACCAGGTCATCAGTGTTATTCAGCTCACTTGTCAGTGATCAGATCTGTTCCATTAGTATCTTAAGTGACTGCAGACAGTGTTGTTAGATTTGTTTATGGTTTACGAGTGTTCACAAAGTGAGAGAAACACGTAATAGCATGTTGCTAACAGACGCTAATTCCATGTTGTCTGTGTTACCTTAAAGCTAGACTCATAACCAGAGAGTAAGTACGCTTATATTTAGTTATGAGGTTAAGTTGGTTACATGTGTGACTGTGAAATGAAGATGCATTTGTTTATTTCTGAACAGAATGTTTGAGATTAGTGCAGCATATACATTGAAAATGTTTGGATGTTTGTATTTGGAATCAAAGCAGAACATAAGCAGAGAGCCAGACAAAATGGTGAACTAGAACAGAGCAAATGTACTGCTGAAAATGTCCTGAGCTCATGCGTCTTACTGTACAACAATGAGAGTGGAAAGACACACAACTGTCCTCACCGGGATTATGGCTGTAAATTGTGTGCATAGACAGAAGTTTTATGTGTCCAGGTCAGGACAGACATTCAGCTTGTAGCTGATTGACTAACTTACTACAATGAGACATTGTTTGTGTGTTTGCTGCAGTTTGAGTTGTTGATCCCACAAATCCAAAGTGTTACTGTTCATTTGACCTGTGTGCCTGTAAGGAGACACTGAAACATGGCATCTTCTGACAGCTTTAGGAGCACCTGGACCACAACATTATATTAGACTGTGATGGAGATGCTATCCATCTGTGATATTAGCACAACAATGATTCTTTTCCATTTGTCTAACACAATATTTAGCAGCAAAAAGACTGTTTGAGGCCTCACAAAGTGAGGAAGGTCTAAAAGTATGAACTAACCTTCAGCATGATACCTTGATGCTTCACATCAGTCTTTCTGCTTCTCTTGTGCTGTCTGACATGTACTGAAGTCTCACTTTCTGTTTGAGGAACATACTCTTCCTCACTGATCTCACAAAGTGATGAAGACTCTTCTGATGTGTTTTCAGCCTAACATGAATGAAAGGTTGATTATTATTGTTCATGTCTTGGATGTTTAGTAGTTGTCAGATCATGGTTTGGAAGAGGCTCCACAAAGAAGAACATTTCAGTGCCTGTCTAAATGAACCATCACAGTGGACTTGTGTTTGTAATCAGCATGTCATTCACTGCCATGCAGCCAGCTGTGTAGTAATACTGCTGATAGAAGTGTCAGTGACAGCAGCAATTAATTCAAATTAAATTAATTAAAATTAGTGAGAGCAGGGAATTCTGCCTATCATTCTGGAATACTGATGTCTATACTGGAATGCTGCCACTTATTCTAGATTTCTGCTTTTCATTCTGGAATTTTGACTTTGACTTAACTTTCTGTGATAGCTGTCTGTCAAACGCAGGCTCTGGTCGGCGCAGATTTACCTTCGAATGAAATGGAAACAAGTAAAGGAGCACCAACACCAAACTGGACAGGACAACCTGGACAAGACCATGCACTCATGGACAGAACCAACCTGGGTTGTCAGACTCTTCATTGTTACCTTTTCCTAGTTGTTGTGGCCGAGTGGTTAAGGCGATGGACTTGAAGTCCGTTGGGGTTTCCCCGCGCAGGTTCGAATCCTGCCAACAACGGTTCTTTTCATCTCCAAGATCACTTTATGCCCCTCCATGTCTGAGGACCAAACCCTGGCACAGTCCATCTGACACAAAAACTGTCATTTTAAAATTGCTGGGCCGAGAACAACTGTTGTGCAATGAGGAGGCAAAGGATAAAACGTCCCAGCACATTTCAAACCCAGTTTCACCCTGAGGCAGAGACTGCTTCACCTTAAGGACAAAACACCTGGGAAAGGCAGATCTCAAGGTACTACAATAGTCAGAATGATTCATCATGTGGTGACCAGATGAAAAATCTCATCTCTGGCTCAAGACTTGTTGAGATAGCATAGACAGACACACTCTCAGTCTGTCCACATCAGTGTCAGTGAAGATTTCAGATTGTTTATTAAGTGTTCATCCTTGAGCTTTTCCAAACTTGTTGTGGACAGCACGCTTTTCATGTCAGGATGGCCGAGCGGTCCAAGGCGCTGCGTTCAGGTCGCAGTCTCCACTGTTTTATCTTATCTTATCTTCTCTTATCACTCTCTGACACAGTGCTCGAGTAGGACATTGTCGTGACCTTCCCTGGTCACCCCGGATTGTCAGATTCTGTCTCCTGTATTCAGAACATTGAGTGAAAGAAAATACCCTGGGTTTTATAGTTTCGCCTTTTGCAAAAGGGAGAACACTCAGTGAACACAGGCCTTTCAGTCTGCTTCACTCCCCTCCATAAGTGCTCTGCCCTTCCCTGGACACAGGCTTGTTTTATTGAAAAGTGGAGGTACATTTGCATAATAGATAAACAGTTTTTCAAGACCTTCGTAGGTATTACCATATTGGGAAATGTTGCCCTTTTATTCCCACCTACAAATTATCATAATTGGTTTAACATATCTCTGTGAAACACTCTGCATCCTTCCTATGTTGGATGATTTATCTTACGTCCAATGCCTCCCTATTCTTCGGCCCTCACCGCATCAAAGGGATATGACGAACATCCTCCCGAACTCCCTAAAAGTAAGGATGTTTGTGTGTGAAAGAGTGTGAAAACCTCCCTTTCTTCCCTGAGAGCCAGGATGCATACGAGTAAATATGTGCTCTGTATCATGTCAGTGTGTAGTTAACCTTATATAATCCCACAACTCCCCCTTTTGGACTCTACTAGAGTCCAACACCCAAAGAAAACCGTGACAAAGGTTATATGTGTCAAAAATATAAGTAAAAGTGTGAGCAGTCAAACAGTAAACATGTTATACATCATAGTATGTGGGGGTATTTTAATCGGTCGGTCTTTCACCGTTCCCGCCCCCAGATACTCCTAACAGCTCAAATGTAATGAAAATTGTCAGAATGTACAAAATTGTGTTTTTATCAGTTCATGTATGTGTTCCTGTCCGTCTGCCTCATCGTCCAGCGCCCCGCCTGGTTCTCTGGTCCTCTCGTCCTCAGGATGTGTCTTCTTTCTTCGGATCCCTGGGGTTAGACTACCCGGGATCCTGGATTCCTGTCAGGGGATTATTCTGCCCCTTTTGTGACAGGATCCGTATCTGAATCAGCCGATTCAGACTTCTGCGCCCTCAGATCAGCGTGGACGTCCTGTAGAGATCATTGAGGCTCCTCTGCAGCTGCACTGGCTCCAGTGGAACCAGGTGTCCCCCTTTCCTCTCAGCCGAACTGCGTGTGAGGTGCGTTCCGTCACCTGATAGGGACCTGTCCACCTTGGCTCCGACTTCCTTTTGATGACCCTCAGGAGTACCCACTCAGCTAAATACTAACACCAAAGCTTTAAATTCATTATGGTTTATATTAATATCATACTACATACTCTTTCAGTCTCAGCCGGCCAGCTGGTCCAGGAAACTGTCGACCTGTAAGAAGCTCATAGGGTGTAGATTATATGGCGTTATTACCAGAACATCAATACAATAGATAATACTTGAACCCATATAAATTTGGTCTGTGCACAGATTTTAGCCAATTTTTGTTTTAGGTTTGATTCATCCTTTCCACCTTTCCTTGAGACTGTGGATGATAAACAGTACCAAAAGCATGCTTCAGTCCCAACATAGCCTCCACCTGCTGGAGGTCTTTATTTTTGAAATGTGTTCCATTGTCAGATCTGATTTTTTCAGGAAAACCATGTCTAGGGATGTAGGTGTTAATCAGAAATTTAATGACAGTTTTGCTGTCCTCCCTTTTCGCAGGACAGGCTTCTGGCCATCCTGAGTATGCATCAACACACATCAAAATGTATCTGAATCCCCTCACAGAGTTAATCATGTCAGTATAGTCAATGATGATTTCTTTGCCCGTCTTGGCCTCTAGTGGGTAGTGTCCTGCTTCTGGTTTGATGGTTGGTCTCGGATTGTATTTATTACACTGATCACATGTTCAAATTACATACTGAGCCATGTCTTTCATGTAGGGGTGCCACCAGTGCTCCAGATTTCTTAACATCTGAGCTACCCCCACATGGCCTAGCCCATGTGCTTCTTCCATGGCAGTTTGTCTCAATCCAGGTGGCAGTATGGGTCGTCCATCCGGTCCCCTCCATACGCCTCCTGTGTCAGTGGGGTGAGTGTGAATGTCTCTGAGTTTACATATGCGACTACACTATGTGTTGTGAGTACATACAGCTGGTGTCCCATGACCATGTGTTCAGTTTTCTGAATTAGCTTAGCTATTCCTGCATGTTGTGTGCACTGCGGGTGTCTTTTTTCCATGTTGTCTAAGAGGACACTGATGTACATCAGTATTACTCTCTCTCCCCCTTTTCTCTGGAACTCCTTCTGCAAACTTCCTCTATTTTTCACCATCAACTTTCACAACATCTTTCTGCCAACAACTTATCTACAGCATCCTTCATAAGAATCACTTCTGCCGCTGCAGTCTTAGAGTCATAAGTCTGGTTCAGTATTCCGCCTAAGACCGTCAGCTGTTCTTCTACCGTCTTTAGTGGGCTGTGCGGACCCCACCCGTCGTCAGTCATGTCTCGGTGCACACTTAAGTCCATGTCGTCAGTCATTAAAGTCTTAATCTCGTGCTCACGTAGGAATTACAAAACTATAGTTTAAGTTCAAATTTACAAAACTGCAGTTACAATGTTTCTATGTCCTCTACCAAACTATGTACACATCAGAAGAAAAAACTAATCCAGTTCGTGAGTGAACCTACTTCAACAGACCACTGCTTTACATTAGCACCAGTTAGGTTTCCAGCAGTGCTGCTGCTTCAGCTCACACGTCCCTGGCACTCATCCACATTTCTCATTCATGCATTACCCATAATATGAGCGCTCAGTATGTGTGTGTGTTACAGCTTCACTCTCAGCTGTGTGTCTCAGTAAGGGGTGCTTTCGAACTCACAGGACTTTCCTCTGTTCTTGTAGCCGGTCCGACTACTCACAGTTCATCTGTTCTTGCCGTCTCTCTTTTAGACGGCTCACAGTTATAACAGTGTTCTTCACTGTCTAGATTCAGGCCGACTGAGAAATATGGCACGCTATGTCCCTAGTACTCAGTCCAGTGGATTTGAGACTAGCCTCTCTTCCACGACACCAGAATCTTATACGTCTGTAATTTGGAAGCCTGCAGACTTACTACAACTTCCGCCTAACTAGTGCGGTCGTTGTTTCAGTTTCCAGTCGTTCCAACATCCATACCATGTGTTTGCCTGTTGTTCTTTTCCTCTCTTTTTTTAGTGATTTAGGGTTCCTCAAGCCCCGGGACTCAAACCCAGCTTTTCCGGCCTCTCGCCAGAGCACCGGTGGAGTCGCCACACTCAGGATTTTGCAACCCCTTTTTCCTTTTCCTTTCTCTTATTCTTTATCTTTACTCTTACAAGAATTCTTTAACCTCTTTTTTTTTTTTTTGTTTCAGTCAATGTTCGTATAATTTACAGGCAGATTACTACTAAGACTCGGGACATGTTACACTTTAGAGTAGTCAATGCAGATATAAAAGGTCTGCTCACCTTATTGTGTTCAATTGACGGATCTGAGAAGAATATAATTACCTTCTATCCTGGACGGGCCCCCAAAATGTCGTGACCTTCCCTGGTCACCCCGGATTGTCAGACTCCGTCTTCTGTAATCAGAACATTGAGTGAAAGAAAATACCCTGGGTTTTGTAGTTTCACCTTTTGCAAAAGGGAGAACACCTAGTGACCACAGGCCTCTCAGTCTGCTTCACTCCCGTCCATAAGTGTTCTGCCCCTCCCTGGACACAGGCTCATTTTATTGAAAAGTGGAGGTACATTTGCATAATATATAAACAGTTTTTCAAGACCTTCGTTGGTATTCCCATATTGGGACATGTTGCCCTGTTATTCCCACCTACCAATTATAATACTTCTGTATCGTCTAACTGTTATTTAAGACTGAAACACTCTCTATCCCCCCTCTGTTGGATGCTTTATCTTACGTCCACCTTCACCATAACAAAAGGGCTCCAGTAATGTAAACATCCTCCCTAACTCTCTGTAAGGGTGTATGTGTGTGTAAAAACTCCCTTTTTCTCTGAGTGTAAGCATATACAATCGAGTACATATGTGCTCTATATCATGTCAGTGCGTAGGTACCCTTATATAATTCCACAGCTGCTGACTAATTAAACAAACTAAACAGCCTTATGTTATTTATCTTATTTGACAGGCAGCAAATCATTAATTAATTCACTGATTAAATGTAACTTCATACAGTCTGCACATAGGACGCAGACACATGCGCACATACAGGTGAGCACACTTCCACCAGCGGATTGAGCTGGTGGATTAGGCTAAACTAAGCTAAGCTAAGCTAAACTAAGCTAAGGTAAGCTAACGGTTGTGACGCGACCGATCATGTGGCGCGCTTGACCGGCATAAAATCGGCATATCTCAGTCTGATCTGCGGATGCCGGTCATGGCCGATCAATCGCTGCATCTGTCAGAAACACTATGTACTGAATGTCCCTCTTTTCACACAGAGCCGTTGTTGTTCCGTGACATTGTCATGTTTACATACCTGTTCTGTGTAGCTTGATCTCAGGCTTCAGGAGCAGATCCAGCAGTTTGCGCTGACGGTCCAGCTCTCCCTCGTACTGGACGATAGTTTGTTCAAACACTCCCAATATTTCAGCAGCAGCAGCAGTTAGCCGCTCGCTGATAAAACCTCTCAGAGACTCAGCAGCAGCCATTCAGATGTAATAAAACACTTACAGTGGAAAACTTCTGCTGTCACTGTGCTCGTCTTTCTAGTTCCTCTTCCCCCTCCTTCTCCTTGTTCAGTTCATTTGTTTGATTGCCGTTGCTAGGCAATAAAACACTTGTTATTCACCCTCTTTCATCTTTTTTGTTTGATTTCCGTTGCTAGGCAACTTGCCGTTGCTAGGCAATCAACTCTTGTTATTCACCCTCTTTCTTCTTCTTCTTAGTTTAATTGCCGTTGCTCATCTGTTGTTCATCTCCCAGAGGACATTCCGGGTCAAATTCACGTTTTTTTCCAAAAATGATAGTTTTTCAAATATTAAGCAATTTCGGTGTCATCTGCCAAATGTATCTCCTCCTAGAAATTTCAAGCTGCAGACTCCATTTTAGTCTTAAAACGCTCATTAGATGCTGCTCTATCAAACTTGTATTCAGAATTTTCTAATTCCGAATCGTTTCCACACGCCAGGCGCAGCCACAGGTTCTGAGCGCTGTGTTTACTTGTTTTTGCTCCTTGCTTTATAGTTTTTTTACAAACCATACATTTTGTATGACTTACAAATGCCAATATTTCCTTCAGACTAGGTTTCTATTTTCTTTATATTTGATTATATTTCCATATGAATGACTTAGTTGGAATTGTGAAAAGTCTCCTACCCTGAAATGACTGAGCTGTTTCTGAGGTATGCCGTCTCCTTCCTCCTCTCTGGCGCTTACTGTTTGTAAATGGCAGATTTCAAGCCCAGGAGACTGGTGGGAGTGCATGCAGCCTGTGGGAGTCAAATGAAAAAAACTGGAAGATTGTAAACAAGAAATGTATATAAAAAATGTGAATAGCTGGTTCATAGAGTGGAGGCTGACCACCATTTTAAATCTGTCCTAAAGTGCATATTGTGCAGAATCAGAAAAACCTCATTAATCCCTGCAGATGCTGCTTTGTTCAGTCACTCAACATCATAAATTGTACTGGATAGTATGAGAGATGGATTGATGCCTGTTTTTTCCATCTCCTGGTGTCGTATGTTACTAACAGTGTTGGGAAGAATACTTTTAATAAAGTATTCAGTTACTGAATACAAATTACAGGCCCTACAACTTAACATTGCTCAGTCTAAGTAACATATTCTGAATACTTGGATTACTCACACATTAATTTGTGTAGCATGTATATGAGCTCTACAAATCTGGATGTATTGAGTTGGACTAGTGCAGGGGTCGGCAACCTTCAGCATTAAAAGAGCCATTTGGGCCGGTTTCCCACTGAATAAAGCACACTCGGAGCCACAAACCCCTAACTACTAATCTACACCTATTTGACTAAGTTAAAGGCAAAATGAATCTATATATAGGCCTAATATAGATAGATATAGATAATATTTATCTGAACAAAAAATGCCAGTTTATATGTTATTTTGATTTCAGTGTGCCGTCATAGTACAGTAGTCAACCTGAATATGAAACACGTTAGTTCAGGGTCCGATATAAAAATATGTATTTTCAGAATAACAGCTTGTTAAATTATTTCTTTCACCTGGTTAATGTGAGTTCTGCTCTGGAACTTCACTGCACAGCGTATCGTATCCACTTCAGGACTGGAAGACGTCGCTTTGATTTTCACGAAGGACTGAGCTCTGATCTGTGAGGCTGGAGCGATGTTTACTTTTAATGTAGTTCATGATGGAAAACACCAGCTCGCTCAAGTATGAGGATCCAAAGATTGATAGGACTCCAAATGCAAACTTTTCCATGTTCATATAAGTGTCGGGAATGTCATTGCATGCAGGCTGTCGAACACCAGTTTGTCCGGTGTCACAGGTGCTGCGCACAGGACGCGACCGTGACGCATATTTTGACAAAATATTCAAAGTTTTATTTTAATCACGACAGCATCTCAATCTCCAAAGAAACAACTATTACTATGAAAAAACTAAATGAATAAAATAAAATACATTTAAATTAAACGGCCATTATTTATTCATATTATTATTATTTTTTTCCAAAAATGAGCTCGCTGCCTGGGAGCCACAACAGAGGGATGAAAGAGCCTCATGCAGCTCCGGAGCCGCAGGTTGCCGACCCCTGGACTAGTGGCTCAGAAGTGTAGGAGCAGCTCTGGGAGTGAGTAAAAGAGAGACAGGGAGATGAAGATTTGCTGAAGTACCATATATATTTAAATGACACACAAAAGACAAACAGTTAACAAACCCAGCAATGGGGGGGCCACACGCAGCGAGGGGACAAAAGTTCAAAATAAAGGGGGCTGCAGGAGCCTCCTACCACTCCTCCAACCAGCAGAGATCTGGGCCAGATCCAGATGTTGAGCTGAATCGTATTCTTCGAGCCTAAGCAGAGCTCAATCCTAGCTCGCCATCAACCCTGGCCTGCACACAGCACAGGACCAATTAATGTGCACACAGTCCATCTATCTAATAATAATGCAGTACAAATCGTATCATACATAGTTCTAAATTAGAGTTCTCATATCATCAAATATATACATACAAACATAGATATTCTATTAGTCAAACTGGGAAATAAATGTTTGCTATATTATAATATCAATTCTGCTAGTGTAGCAATATCAAACATGATCAAACATTAAAGGTCAGACAGAAATACTTTACAGACCTCTCACATTGATTCAATGTAGCACAGTTAAGGATAGTCAGAGAGACCTGGCTTTTTTCTGGACTCAGTGCAGGAGGTGGGTGACAGGAGGGTCCTGACAAAACCGACTCCCATGATGCACCACTGAGACACAGGAAGTCATTCCTGCCTGTCTCAATCAAACTACTGAACTCTGAACTGGAAGATAAGACAAGACAAGACTTTATTAATCCCGAAGGAAATTCCTGTGCCAGAGGTATCAAGTTACATTAAATGCAGTTAAGTACAGAGTATAAGAGTAGAAGTGTCACTCAGACACTGTACATTCATACTGGTGCATTCATGTCCTGCTCTTTACTATGGAAAGGTTTTATACAGTAGTGAATATGTTCTTTAGATACAACTCAGGGATTTAAATGCTATCTAGGTATTTAGATATTTATTATATATTTCAATGTATCTTTAATTTCTAATGTCTGTAACAAAAAAGAATTTCCCCTCGGGGATAAATAAAGTCATTCTGATTCTGATTCTGATTCTGATGCTGGACAATGAGTCCACCCCCTGCAGGACGCCCTGTCAGCTCTGCAGAGCAGCTTCAGTGGCAGACTGCTCCACCCTCGGTGTGTGAAGGAGAGATACAGAAGGTCTTTCCTTCCTGCTGCTGTCAGACTGTATAATAACCACTTCTGATAGGAGCAATATTCACACACCACAGTGTACAACACATTATTTATTTAGTTTCTGATGCACTATGTACAGTTTTCTTACAGACCACTTCTCCCTCCACTCACCTGTGCAATAACTGTTCATATGTAAACTGTTTTTTTATTCTATTCTATATTTATTGGTAGTTTATTTTATCATATATATCTTTTCTTAACTTATCCTTTGCTGTCTGTACCTGCTGTTGCAAAAATGCAATTTCCCCATTGTGGGACTAATAAAGGTTTCTTAATTCTTAATATCCTGTGCTGACCGCTCCATTTAAACCAATGGAAGCCGCTAGGCTAACTTACCCAATGGGAATGAATGAGCAGCTGAGCTAACAGTAATGAGACTCACCAGTTCTGTAGTTTAAGATCAATTCAGATGATCCACTCATATCCACTCCGCATAAAGACTTTGGTAGTTGGCTCCTATAGATCGACATTCAGTACATTTAATTTGAAGAGATGACAACATGAATTACAGCAAACTTTTCCTACTCGTGTCCCACTCACATCTAGACTGGCACGGCCAGGTTACAGTGATGCGATTGGTCTGAGTCGGACGTCATTACGTAGAAATACAACACGGCCCACAATACAATATATGGGAGCAGTAGCTGGAGTTTTTCACCCGGGTTACAATTTTAAGCGAGTGAATGCAGCGATCAGTCCCTGTTTACTACAGAGGACGCTATAAAACATTCAGTCAAACCTGTCCAGACTGTTCCAACTGACTGCATCACATCAATGTTATTCTACTTAAAGAAACAGGAAAAAAACGTAATGATGACAGAACGCTCCTCCTACAGCTTTAAAGCTACAAACATGCTTTCAAAACTAAAGTGTCTAAATGTGATGACACCCTTGCTGTGACTTTGGGACAATCTGACAACATAGTAATTAAAAATGTACAACTCAGAAAGTAGCCATGCTATACAGCTGAAACTTTGAACATATTTTAAAAGATGTATTTACTTAAATATAGTTAAAACTGTAGTCATAGCGCCACCATGTGGTGAGATATAAGGTGTCAAAAACATCGGACAAAACATTAGTGGACAACTTTAAATAGTGTAAGATTTTTTATTTTGGAATATCTAATAGCGTTTCATTTCTATTGGCTAATAAACTTTTGTGGGCGTGGCCATGTGTACTTAATGTACTATAACTCAGCGGTCCCCAACCTTTTTTGCACCACGGACCGGTATCATGTAAAACAATATTTTTACGGACCGGCACAGAAAAAAATATATAAAATAAAAACAAAGTGCATAAACAGACTCGTACTCTTATGCTTAATTAGTGGGAGCCTTTGAGCTTTCTCAGCAATGAGGCGGTCCCATCTAGGGATAATGGGAGACAATGACACCCGAAGCGTGTTTCTTATGTCCAGTCCACTCCATCATTTTGTTTTGGCCGTCATTTATTGCTTCTGTCCTTCTTGTTCACATTTTCTTCTTTCAAAAAACTCCATGGCTTGTCTTTTAATGCAGGGTGCTTGGTCTTAAGTGCCAAAGCAGTTTTGAAGGCTTCGCCACATGTCACTCAGAGCAGACTTGTGTGAGAATCACCTGTTGCAATAAATCTGTATAGGACTCCTGATATAGTCTTTTAAATGCAGGTTTCTTTTTCTTTGAAGGGGTAGGCTCCTCTTCTTCTGTCCCCTCGTTAGGTCTTTCCCCTTTCCGAAGAAGCTCTCCAAAGACGTTTGTTTTTTATTCATGTTTGCTGCTTTTAGGCTTAATTTTGGGGCCGTATCCCGTGACCGAGACCAGCGTCTGCAGGTGCTTAAAGGCACAAGCGGATGAATCTGATCGATTTATAAATGAAACAGCTTTCAGACTCAGATAATGAATAATATATTTTTTGCTCAGTCGTTCTGTGCGGCCCGGTACCAAATGACCCACGGACCGGTACCGGTCCCCGGCCCGGTGGTTGGGGACCACTGCTATAACTGATGCATACTGTAACATATAGCTGCCAAATTTGGGTCACCTATGTAGGCTAGTACTAAGACTTGTGTGTACCAAGTTTCATGGTTTGGCCTCTGGGGGGCGCTATAGTGAAAACATATGTATTACTCAACATAAATCCATCCTGTTTTTCAAATGCTTCTGTGAAATACCTGATATGACTTCAACAGCACAGCTTTCAGGTGTGAAATGGTCGCCTGTAATAGCTGATATCTGTTACACTGGTAACTGTCATGGTTTCAGCCAGGCCTTTTATTTTGTAGTTCATTTTCTGTTTGTATTAGTTTTAGTTTTACTAGTCACTTCCTGTTTTATTTTGAAACTCGATCTTCCCCTGGTGTTTCAGTTCTGTTTACTTCCCCTTCCTCATGTGTGCTCCCTTCCCCCACCTGTGATTACCTGCTCCGCCCTAATGTGCTTCACCTGTGTCCAATTGTCTTCCCTCCTGTGTTTAAAGCCTGTGTGTTTCCTGCCCCTTGTTGCCAGTTCGTCTTGTGAGTCTTCCATGCGACACAGCCGTCCAAGTAGCCTTTCCGCTCTTGTGATTTTCCCTACGTCTTTTCGAGTAAGTTTGGATGCTCTTGTGTGTGACTTGGATTGGACTTGACTACTGCATTTTGCAGTACCTTGGATTACCTCTGCCTCGTGGACTGAACTCCTGTGTACCGAACCTTGCTTGAATTAAACTCTGAGTTTGCTTTCACCTAAGTCTGCATTTGTGTCCTCCGTCTCACAACCCCCCTGACACTAACAGCTCTGCAATCACAGTTTCTTCAGGAACTGCCATTCTAGTTAAATTAAGAGATCAACATTTTTAACCACCCAAAATTATTATTATTATTATAACGATTATATTATCAAAGGATTTTGAAAACCAACACAGTGCTATGACATAGTAATACTATATTATACTGCACCACTACAGTAATCAAAGTCCATTGAAAGTTATGCTAACTGAAGATAGAGAGGCTCAGAAACAAGTTAAATATTGTCCATTTATTGTTTACAAAGACATCTACAGTGCCCATGTTAGTCAGAATATGTCTATGTGTTTGCGCTGGCTACTGCACCAACAAAAACTCTTATCATAAACACTATGCCAATAACATTCTGACAAAAGTTTATGTGACAAACACACTAGACCACGTGGCCTAATGGATGGAGTGAGGCCACCGCTGTGTGTTTTGGTTGCGTACCGGAGCTCGGCTACGTTAGGAGCGGCTGGATAAACGGCGTTAGTCCGCGCGGGCTCGGTGCTTAGTTCTCAGGGAGGACATTTAAACGCAGCCATTGCGTCCTGCTCGGCAGAGAGGCGGACAGGTAAAGCAGCTGCTTGACAATCCCGATGTGTTTCTGTTTGTTTTTGTAATTTTACCATGTTAAGAGCGCAGCATTGTGCAGTCTTTATGTTAGAAGTTACGCATGGTAATAAAAACCCTCTTTTTACACTTTTTATTGCCGGTATTAAAAATGATACCGTCGCTACCTGTGTGCCCCGCCGTATACCTTAATGCCGCCCCACCCTATTTCTGGCTGAGATGGTTCATACATTTAGTAGCATTTAACATTTAAGATGCAGTTATGAGCACAGCATCCTGCTTCTGTTTGTCTTTTTACTAGATTACTTATAGATTACTGTGTGTTGCTCATGCTTGTCATGCAATGAACACAATCCTGATTTATTTTTTGTTTTGCAGGTTTTTGACACATATCAGACAGAAGGCGAAGACGAAGACGGCTCGATCCAAAGCAGGATGCACAGTTTAATGCTAGTGCTGAAAGGGACAAAGTAGGATTTGACATCAAATTCATCAATGCCTTCAAAGGTAAGTTGAATCCCTTGATTTAATTATGATTAAATACATCAGCTTACTTTTTGTCATCTATTTGTTATGTGTATTAATTAGGTCGTGGCATCTTCACCACGGCTCCATTTGAAAAAGGAGACTTTCTGTTGGAATATCGAGGTGAACTCATAAGCAAGCAAGAATGTGAAAGAAGACAGAGACTTTACCATGACAAGCTGAAGGTGTTCATGTTTGAGTTCCATTTTGATGGAAAACTCTGGTGGTGTGTATTATATTTCGCTTTGTCTAATCAAAACTAAATGACACAGCTTTTGGTTTAGTGAACACAGAAATAATATTAAATTAAGGATCTAAGCCTCTGGAATGAAGGTATAAATATATATAATGAAGGTATAATTAAATAATAATAATTATAATAATAATAATAATTGAAACCTTTATTAGTCCCACAATGGGGAAATTGCTCAAGGCAGCCCAGCAAAGAGCGCCATACGCCAGTGAGCATACTGGAGGCTATGCAGGTAAAGTGTCTTGCCCAAGGACACACAACAGTGACTAGGGAGGAGTTAGGCTGAGATGGCCGTGGGCAACCAGGCTGAGATGGATGAAGGCAGGAACTTGACAAGTCCACTGCTTGGTCCACACAGCCAGAATGAAACGGTACATAAAATTTAGCACTTCATTCTTTGCGTGTGGCAATGCGTAAGTCCACCAACACGTAATGTAGGTATGTGTGTATGTAGTCACCTGAATGTGAAATGTGTTTTGTAAGTACTCTCTCCTGAAAGTGAAAGTTGGCATAGGATCTGAATGTGTGTGTGGATTAAGCAGTAAACCACCAATCCTCAAGGTGCGGTTGATAGTGTCATCAGTTTGTTTTTAGAAGTTCTTGGACAAGCTGAATTTTATCTGGTTTAGTATAATGTGTCTAAAAAAACTATAAAGGTTGTAAAGCAAGTATTTCTTTACACTACGTTTCTTCCTCAATTTTGGTATTAACAAAACCTAACATGAGAAAACGGATATCAATGCAGATGTAGTTTTTAACCGTTGGCTCTTTTTTACTGTTTTAGGGAACCACTGAAAATGGCACGAAACAGTTCATTGGTTCCAATGAAATGGATCCAGTTGTCTGCAATAAAAAGGTACAGTATATTGTATGCCATGTTAATATTAGGTTACGTTTATATGGTTTTCTAGCTATCAGTATGTGACTTTTCACATTATTAAATATTACCATACATTTTCACCAACAGTGTCAGAAGCATCAGCTTGTGTGCACAACAGTATCATCCTTGGACAAGTGCATCCAGTGTGTGGGACCTGTATCCTCCTTGAAGTGGCTTGGATATAAGTGCAAAGGTAAGCTGCAGTATTTAGTACAGTGGTGTAGTACAGGGCCGTAGGTGGACGTGCACTCCTTACATCTACCTAAAACATAGGTGCACCTGAAAGGGAAGGTGTCTAATACAACAGTCCAAAAATAAATCCTTCTAACGTTTGTGCATACAAACTGATGCAACTGGATGCCAATTGTCAGATATGTTGTTTGTTGTGTCGTGTTCTGTCATAGCCTACTGACACATGCAATAATCATTTTTGTCAATTTAATTATATTAAATAAAGTCTAAATGTGGTGTTGTATGTAGTTCAACACCACCAAGAAATAAAGCCTCCACATTTAAAACTATTGAAACACTGAACCTTCAGGATGGAGGATTTATTGTGGCATTTTTATGGTACACTACATGTATTTTTATCTAGTTGCATGTAATAAACTGATCCTTTGGTGTATGCATTCTCATTTACAGTATCTCACAAAGGTGAGCCCACCCCTCATATTTTTGTTGTATCTGTTGTATCTTTTCATGGGATAATACTATAGAAACAAAACTTTGATACAACTTAAAGGAGTCATTGTACAGCTCGTATAACAGTATAGATTTACTAAAAATAACTCCACATACAGCCATTAAAATAATTTAATTAAATTAAAATTTAATTAAAAAATATAAACAGCTGGCAACAAAAGTGGGTACTATGCTAAAGGTTGTCCCGATTCTTGTCTTTTAATTCTTTTTATTCGCTCTATTAAAATTAAAACAACATTTCTATTGTTTCTGTGTAAATCATTGCTATGACACAAGACATTTTTAATTTACCCATAAAATTAAAACTTTTAAAATGTGTTACAGTTTGTTTGGGCGTCTGGCATAAAAAATGCCTTGAGCGAATTACAGATGACCTCCAGCACCATTCACAGGTGAGTCCCTATATAAGGTTTCTTGAATATCTAACATCTCTTGCTGTTTCCAATTATTTAATTTGTTTCTCATTCTTTCAGGAGCCACAGTCTTCTATATGTTCTGTGGACAATCTGGTGTCAGATGAGGACAATTCAGAAGTGGGTAACCTATCAGATTTTGATCACAGCCTGTCTGATGAGGAGTACATACCAGACTCGGAGTCACAAAATGATAATGATTCAGATACAAGCATACCCTCGATGTCTAGCGGTAGAGAGGTTACAGAAAAAACTGTTATGGCTGAAGGAACATCTCATGGATCAGATGCAGACATCCAAGTTTGGCCTAGCCAATCCAAGGCTCCACCACCTCTTAAAGACCATGTGATTCCCAGTGCTGCTAAAAAAAAAAATCACATTTAGGTACATCCACCAAAAAGGCATCAAAGAAAAAGCCAAAGGATGAAGCACAGCTTCTCAATCACAACTCAAGTCAATTGACTATGACCATAAAAAATTACTGTTACATTTGTGGTAAGCCACAAAGCAAAATTTCTCGCCACCTGAGAACACATAAAACGCACGCTGAAGTTGTATGTTTGTATGTTTTTTCCCTACCTGAGCACTCACAAGAGCGGAAAACACTATTAGAGAAAATGAGAAATAAGGGAAATTTTAGACATAACGTTGCAGTTTTACAAGATGGACCATTGAAAGTTAAGAGAAAACCTAAAACTACTACTAAGATACTGAAAAGGAACCTGGAAGAACCAGAGTGCTGGGTTTGGCTGCTGCTCTACAGACTGCATCCAGTCACCGGATTCCAGGTGGTGTGTGGAAGCTCCTGACAGCCATGAAACAGGATGAGGTTGCTTCGGTTGTGCGAAATGACCTGTGTATTGTTCAGTTTGCCCAGTCCCTCTACAACAGACATGGGCAAGATGCTACAAAGAGTGAATACATGAGACAGAAGCTCAGGGAAGTTGGTCGCTTGTTGGTGTGTCTGCGCTCGGAATTCTCAATACAAAACCTGGAGGAGGCTGTGAGAGAAGTAGTTTGAGGCCACCCTCAAACTACTTCTCTCAATGGAGAAAGGACATCTTTCCAGAATGCAGGGAAAATCATTGGATGAGATTGAACTTGAGGGTATGTATATCTTGAGAGATTATTTAGTCTGAACACAGTGCATGTGTACACTGTCTTCATTTGACCTTTATTCACACCATGTCCCAGAGGAAATTGTGTTTAGTGATGATGAAGCCAAGGACGGCGAGAATGAGTCCGATGATAGTGGAACGGAATTCACAACGGCAACGGAGTGTGAAACTCGTGAACCTGTTGATGCTGCTTCAGAGTCTACAGTCACAGAGCCGCTCCATGACACGGGAGGTTTTGGTAAGTTGCCTTACACTATACTTGTGTTTCTGATGATGAAATGTATTTTACCATGACAAAAACTTTTTTCCATATGTGTTCAGCAGAAACTGTGTCAACAGTGACATCCACGGTAAATGAGACTGTCTCTGTATCTGAAGGTAAGGCAAGTTTAGTTGCAGAGCAATGTTACATAAGGCGTAAACAAATTCATGGAGACGATGGAAAACACATTTCAAAAAGTTGATATAAAGACACAAATCAAATTCAAAAGAATAAAATAGATAACTATATAGTGTTGTGTATTTTAGAAGTTTAGATCATTACATTTACATTACATGTATGCATTTAGCAGATGCCTTTGTCTAAAGCAACTTAAAAGAAGAGGATTAACATTCAAATGAAACACAATCAAAAACCTTACTAAGAGTGCAACACTGGTGCTTTGAATTTGATGTAAGCAGTGTAGCTCATTGAACAGAAGTGTGATGCTCTTTTTGGCTGGTTGAAAATCAGACGTGCAGCTGCATACTGGAGTAGAAGCACCGGCTGGAACACCTATTAGGAGGGCATTGCAGTAGGCAAGAGAGGCGAGGTCTGGATCAGGAGCTGGGTTGCATGTTGAGTTAGGTGCGGCAAGACTGGGCTACAGAGGCCCCAAGTAGACATGCACGTCTTAACGTAGTATTGTCTTCACACAAGGAGGGCTGACACGTCAGTGTTACCCCTAATATTATGATGCAATAGTAGCTGCACTATTGATTGCACCTAGCAGTGCTAGTAGTTAGCACCTTCTGATGGGTTCCGGGTATGTTTGAAATCAGGTGGTTTAACCCACAAGCAGATTTTCCTCCTGGGAGTTTCAGCTGGAGTCTGTGGTGGATGTGACAGAGGAGAACAACACGCCTCACCCCCTTCATGCCACGCTGCATGAACAGCACTGGGACTACCCAAGAGCAGCACAGAACGCCACAGGAGGTCTTTCCTGAAAGTGGCCATCAGACTGATTTTTAGTGACACTTCTACTACTTATACTCTTCTACTTTAATTGTAACTTGATACCTCTGGCAAAATCATTTTAATATTTAATTTTAAACATTGCACTCTACTACATAAAGAGTATTTTCATTATTTTTCAGCTGCAGCTTATGTGAAACTTCGTCTCAGTGGTGAAATTATGATGAATTGGTAAAAAAATGATTTAATCCTAGGAATAAGTAAACAGGAATCTGTGGCAAT
Source organism: Parambassis ranga (assembly GCF_900634625.1). Taxonomy (NCBI): domain Eukaryota; kingdom Metazoa; phylum Chordata; class Actinopteri; family Ambassidae; genus Parambassis; species Parambassis ranga. Next base: position 2,490,573 of record NW_021144778.1, read on the forward strand.
AGGTAAATGTATTAACACACTTGTTTGTGTCTGTGTCTTCTGTTTTTCTACAAGATGCTTGTCCAGATAATGAAGTAAGAAGAGCACCAAAGAAACCATGGTCCAAGGCTGAGGTCAACGCAGTAATGCGACATTTTAAAGATCACATATCTAAAGGACAACTGGCAACCAAAACTGAATGCACTCACTGCAAGATGGCTGAAGGGTCTGTTTTAGCACAGAGAACAGTGCAAAATATCAGGGACTTTGTTAGAAACCGAGGAGTAACTGCAAAAAGACAGTCACAGAAGGAAATGTAATGTATGTAAATCCACAGATTTGCACATAGAAACCAAGTTTCTAAAAGCAATCAGTTACTAATATGGGAGAGTAACTACGTTATAGTAACAGATTTAATATAAAGTTATTAGAGTTAAAAAGTTTGTTTTGTATGCATGTGTGACATGCTTTTTTTACATTTGATTAATGTAAATGCACTTATAATCAAATTTATTTAAATTCTGTGCAAAGAAGAGTACACGGTTGTGTTAGTTAAGTTATCTTTATATTGAAACCTCCCATATTTATTTTGTAGAATGTTCCTGTTAAAATATATTAGCAAGAAGGAAAATGTAAGTGCATTCATTTTTATGCACCTCTTTCTGTTTATATGTTTATTATTTTTAGTTTTGGATTTGTGCAATAAAACGTAGAATAACAATAAGTTTGGTTGCTAGGCAACCAAACTCGTTAAACAACCTGTCCATTTAATCCTGTGTTGTCAGGTGTGTATTTATGTTAATCCATGTTAATTTAAAAGTGACGTCATAGTCCAGATAATGCATTTTCTTGTTCTCATAAACCACAGATTTATCAAAAAGTGAAATGTCTGCTCAAACCACAGTTGGAGCAGGGTCATGTGTATAGAGTTCTGTTGCGTGTATCTGAACTCTGAAGTGACCCAATTTTTTTTCAATTTTTTTAGAGTAACCTAAGCCAACTCCCATAGCTCTAGGACCATGGGAAAGGGTAGCCCATCTAAACCACCTTCAGGCCTGTTTCGAGAAATTGTCCATCTAAACCATAAAAACCCTTGTGTGTGTGTGTGTGTGTGTATGTGTGTGTGTGTGTGTGTGTGGTCAGCCTTCATCCTTCCTGTCAGCAGAGCAAAGCTGTATCAGTGTCTCATCCAGGTCTCAGCTCCTCAGGCTTTCTTCAGAAGAGCTGTCACTGTTGGAGTATCTGTTGCACAAGTGCTGCACATATCTGATCTAAGTTCTTTCTGAATCCTCACATCTAAAGTTACAGAGAACTTTTACAAACTCCCTTCTTGTTGGCTGCTACAAGCCGACAGCCTCCACACATCAGAGGCCTGCACACCATGAGCTTCCTGCACTTCCTGCTGTTGATGACAGCTCTCTCTCCGATTGGGAGATTAGACTGATGTGACTGTGACATCATGACGTCACTATTCAGAGCCTGCTGTTTAACATGCTGCTCACAGAGAGACAGAAACAGCAGCAGCACTCTGTGAGCCAGGTCCACTCTACTTGGAGGAAGTAAAACGCCTCATTTCATCAAGATGGAGACACTAAAGAACACAACCAGCAGCTGTGACACATCAGCTTTTCCTCTTAATCTACTCAGTTCATGGATGTTCTGACACACGTCCTGCCTCGTGCTTCAACAGGAAGACTCATCAAGTTGATAGCAGCTTCAAAATAAGTGTGTATAAGTATTAAAACACTAAACTGTGACTTCAGTGAGTCTCCTTTATTTGAACTGATTCATAAAATGATCATAAACACATGACAAATGAAATCCATTCAAACTCTGAAGTTCACCTCATCATATCCCAGTGGCAGACAGAACAGGCCCCCTGAGTGACAGCAAAGCAGTGAGCCCCCTGCTGGTGATCAGCTGCATGTACCAGAAGCAGACAGAGATTTCTGATATGATGTTAAAGGTGTCACAGAGGAGGATCCGACTGTCTGACCTCTGATTCTTCTGTCAGCATCAGACACATCACAGTTTGATCAGTTTTCAGATCACACACAGCAGCATCAGTAACACTGAGCAGACATTACACACTCCATCAAACACACACACACACTGCTCACTTATAACAGGGATAATAAGTAAAGTTCTTTACAATAAATTCACATTCACATTTTATTATCACTTCACACATGGCACAGTATATATGGCAGAGAGTTAAAGGTGGAATATGTAGTCAGAGTTAATACCAAATATTGACACTAGGTGGCAGCACTTCAGCCTCCATCCACTGCTGCACTACCAGCACCACTCTCAGTGCTTTTTGTTTCCATTGACTGTACAACATGATTCAATCCATGTTATTTATATGACAAACTATGTGTAGTGTTTCTATGTGTGTAGCTGACATGTTGCTCAGCTTCCATTGGACACATATACTAGATGGAAGCTGCAGCAGGATTGGCTGATGACTGATCACAGGTGTGAACAATCAGCCGGTGACGAGTGGAGCAGGAGCAGCTGCCCATGCTGCAGAGACACAAACAGCAGCAGCACTCTGTGACCCATGTCCACTCTGTGTGTCCTCCAGACAGTCTTAAGATTAAGATTAAGAAACCTTTATTAGTCCCACAATGGGGAAATTGCATTTTTGCAACAGCAGATACAGACAGCAAAGGATAAGTTAAGAAAAGATATATATGATAAAATAAACTACCAATAAAATATAGAATAGAATCATCAGCAGTTCACATATGAACAGTTATTGCACAGGTGAGTGGAGGGAGAAGTGGTCTGTAAGAAAACTGTACATAGTGCATCAGAAACTAAATAAGTAATGTGTTGTACACTGTGGTGTGTGAATATTGCTCCTATCAGAAGTGTTGAAGAAGTTGTGTGTAATGACGCGGCTCACCAGCAGAGGGCGTGTGACGGAGCAACAAGCAGAAACTACAGAGGAGAAGAGACACAACAAAGATCAGAACAGACACACTCAGCTCTTCTCTCTGAGACCATGATGATACCGTCACATATCATCACTGCACATGTTTTTGGCTGCACGTCTGGAAATGAGAGGAGACAGAACATTATCATACATGTTGCATAAGTAAAGTCACATGACATGCACCACTGTAAATAAAGGAAACCACATCCAAGACACTTAGAGCACAGAGCCCAAGAAATAATATAATCTAAAGCTCACAAGACACAAGACGAACAGAACAGAACAGAACAAATACTTTATTTATCCCAAACTGGGAAATGTTTTCTATTGCAGCAGCAATGTACAGGGTCAGTATCATCCTATCTGCTGGTAAAAGTTTTTCTCCCCGTTGGGGAATCGAACCCCGGTCTTCCGCGTGACAAGCGGAGATACTATCCACTATACTAACGAGGAGTGCTGACAACCACCATCTGTCATAGCAGCAGCCACCTGGTGCGGTCATGTGTCAGCTGGGGTGTGACGGAGTGGCTACGTCAGTAACTGTGGGCAGACTGCAGGTGTGTGTGCACCCAGACACACACAGGTCCCAGCTGAGAGCAGCCGGACCTTCCTGTCCTCCTGTCCATCACTGTCCAAGGTGAACCGACACCACCAGACCACAGGGCCATTATTTATTTAGCAGGAAAGAAGAAGATGCTCTGCAGCATTCAGGTGTGTTAACACAGTGCAGAGAGAGGAAGACATGAACAATGGTGTCAGAGCAGCAGCTGTTGCTGCATCAACCTGGAAATCAAACTGTTTATATATATGCACAAACTGTACGTTCATAAGTCACATGACATGCACACTGTAAATAAAAAGGAAACCACATATTTTTAAGACTCTTAGAACACAGACAGAAGTATGAATTATATATGGTTACAATCAAAAATAATTGAATGCAAATAAATGATTTTGTGAAATTTAAATTAAAACTTAACCCTCAGGCGTCACTTTAATTTACTACCCTTTTGTGTCATTAGGGGACAAAAAAGTCCCCTTCCAGAAAACTGCTATAAAAAATTAACAGATTAATATTTTTTCATACTTTTTTCTGCATAAATATGTTAAACAACTTCAGCCCTGCTCAAAACTACCAAACATTAAATCATTTTGAGGAATTTAACCCTTTAAATGCCAGTTTGATTACTTGATGTCACAGTAATTTTTTTATGAAGAAAACACAAAAAATGAGTTATTTTCCACAAAACAAAAGTTAGGTGGCTGAGGCATTATTTTTATATCTGTCATGGATAGGTCAAAGATTAGCCAAAATATTGAGTTTAATGCATTATTAGTTTTTGTGTAGCAGCAGTTTTAAAATTTACTACCCTTTTGTGTCATTAGGGGACAAAAAAGTCCACTTCCAAAAAACTGCTATAAAAAATTAACAGATTAATATTTTTTCTTACTTTTTTCTGCATAAATATGTTAAACAACTTCAGCCCTGCTCAAAACTACCAAACATTAAATCATTTTGAGGAATTTAACCCTTAAAACACTTAATTTTTTATAGCAGTTTTTTGGAAGTGGACGCTGCAGGCCGACAGTGAAGGAGCTGCTAGCGGACTGTGTCTCTTCATGTTCAGCTCATGTGGAGCTCTGATGATCTCTGCACTTTGCTGCTGGAGAGAGTCCGCGCGCTGCGCAGCGGCTTCTCCCTCTTCTTCCTCTCAGAGATGAAGTCAGACTATCAGAGCTCCATCAGAAGCTGTTTTCCAGCTGAGCCGCATGTTGCTTCAGAGACTCAGAGGACAACCCGACATCTGCTGATGTCACTTTGTCCCAGAGTCCGGCTGTTGCAGCAGCATCAACAGACGCCTCGCTTCAGTCTTCTCCATGACTAAAGCAGGTTGGTATAACACTACACTCTACTAGAATTCCAAGTGTAGCAGTATTTCAGGGCCTTTCTGATATGAAGTCTCATGTTTTGCCTCGTGGTGGCGTGTTTTATTTTTATTAGGAAGAGTTAACAGACGAAGAGAGACGACCTTCATCAAGTGTTGGCCCACAGACATGTCAAGGTAAGGGCTAGTTGTATTTGTATTCAATCATTGGGTGTTTTATTTATTATTATTATTTCAATATTTCCTGTGTGTTTTTCAAGATCACAGAGAAAAGAGCAAAACTGGAAACTGCTGCCCTCTGCAACATAAAGGCTGAACACAGTCTTGGTGAGGAGACCATACAGCAGTGGGTTTCCCATGTCAAGCAGCAGTTCTGGGTGAAACGTACAATACTTCACATCTATATAAAGTAAATGAGACTGTCATTGATTGTAGTTCTTGTCTAGTTGTTGTGTTTGACCCATTTAGAGAGAGTCTACTCTCCAGGGTGTATGAAGACCTGAGAGCTGACACTGAGAGCCTCACTGTAACCTTCTGCTTAAAAAGCAAAGCCTACATGGCCACCATGGTGTGCTGGCATACCTAGTTATTTAAACAAAGAAAGAAATATGGCACATGTGTCTTTGTGTTTTCAGATAACAGGCAGGCAAGACAAACCAAAAGAAAGACAATAACAGAGCTGAAGAAGAAGCTGCATGAAAAGGTCTTACAGTACAACACCCTAGTGACCGATGATCCAGTTGATGTGGACTCCGCTTGTAGTCTGACAGAAGGCTACATCCTGCCTTGGGAGAGACCAGGAGAAGGTATAACTGGTATACACAACTCCCTATTTTATTTTGAATGTCTATAATGATAAAATCAACATTTTTATTGTAAAGGCAACACCTTCAGGTTGGAGAGGTCCGTCTTTGACCAGGTAATGCTGCTGAAGCGTTGGAGGAGGAGCAAATGATCCTGGTGAAGGAGATGTCTCAGCAGCTCCAGTCCCTCCTCAAGGAAGTGCAACAAGTGGAGTGGCTCAAAGGACAGACTTTGGAAAGCATCACAACTATCAATGGGTCATAATGACTGTATTATGCATTGTGATTTGCAAACATTAGGTGTTTGTATTTAATGAATGAGTGAAATATATTCTAGATATAAAAATATAGTTCACTCATTTCTATTTATGAACACATTAGTTAACGTGCCCAAGCACTTTCATCTTGTGTGATGTATCACTATTTTGTTTTCCTAGGGATCTGGGGGACCTGACAGAGGATGCTGTTCGTGGATTCAATGGTGTCCTTAATCGGAGGTGGCATTCACTTAAGCATCGAGAGGAACAAGCAGCAAATGCACACAGAGGTGCAGCTGCTATTGATGGAGACTACAGATGCGAGCCACCAGAGGACTTTGAGGACATGGATGACCATGGGTTCAGTAGCCCGGAGTCTGATGAGGAGGACATGTAATGGACACTAAACTAATGTCTGATGTAGATACACATATGAGCCATGACATTCTATCATTTGATTTCTGACACCTTTTCAGAGCAAGCAGGAACTATGTCTGCACGTTTAAATGATATTTGATGCGGTGCTTTCATTAATAAAGCACATTGATTTGCATGTGTTTGTGTGTTTCTTGTCAGATTCATATGACTAAAATAACATAAAGGTACTTTTCTTATTGGTATTAAATCATTATTATTCAAATATTCAGTACCTTATACTTGCACAGAATGTACCTAATCCATACATACAGTATACAGTACTTATAGATACAGGAAGTATATACAGTAATTACACATTATTCATTGACTTTACACTATTATTCTGGAGATGAAGCAGAGTGACACTGAAAAAGTGTTGTTGGAGGATGAACTAACTTTACCCCAAGAGACATGCAGCTCCCTGTTTCAGATGATGACCCTGACATGAAAATACCATCTCTGCCATTTTTGGGGGCACAGCCTAAACTGAGGCATCTACAGAAAGGTCTTGATGAGCTGAGTAAATGTACATGTGAACCAACACTCTCCTCCTATTCTAAGCCAAGTTAGAGAGCCCCAAACTCACCTTGACCTTTTGACCTCTGGAATCTAAATGGCCATAACTCTGGAACACAGGTGGTCAGCAACAGTGTTCTTGACAGCTCTTGAAGGATTCTATTACATGTGTCAGAACCAGATATGTGGCTCTTTCTTTTCGGGTCAGAAAGTGCATAGATGCTTACTGCCTGCATCATTCCCTGCTGTCCTTTGCTGTTATAATTATTATTTATTAACTGATGATATATGGGATTAGAATCCTGCCATAATCTGAATCTGAAAAAAGGTTTTGAAACCTTGAATAATTATTTGAAAGGCTGAAAAAAAGTTTAGAATCTCTGCAAATATAATTTTTTATTTGAATTTGTATTTTTCATAAGTGCAACATGCTTATTACAGAGTTTCATCATCACATCTGCAGAGATTCCAACAGCACTCCTGCACAAAACATCACATCCTCTCCCACTGACCAGGTATGTTCCCTGTCCCGAGCCAGCGTGAAGACATCTCTCAGCCAGATCAACGCACGCAAAGCTCCTGGTCCTGACAACATACCTGGCCGTGTGCTCAGAGACTGTGCTGAGGAGCTCGCTGAGGTGTTTACAGACATCTTCAACATCTCACTGAGCCAGGCTGTTGTCCCCACCTGCTTCAAAGCCACCACGATCATCCCTGTGCCGAAGAAGTCCACCCCCGCCTGCTTCAATGACTACCGTCCAGTAGCACTCACACCCATCATCATGAAGTGCTTTGAACGGTTAGTCATGAAACACATCAGACGGCCCTCCCTCCCTCTCTGGACCCCTTCCAGTTTGCATATCGGCCCAACCGGTCAACCAGTGATGCTGTTTCCACAGCACTCCACACAGCTCTCACCCACCTGGAAAATAAAGACTCATACGTTCCAATGCTGTTCATAGACTTCAGCTCAGCATTCAACACCATTATCCCACAGCAGCTCATCAACAAACTGGACCAGCTGGGGCTTCACTGTTAGAATAAATTGTAATTAGAGGACGAGCCACATGAGGGGGTTGTGCGCGGCGCACTGTGCAGCACGGTATTTACGTATACCGGGGTAAAATGTGGAGGGTTTTGGATACCGCCTAACCCTAACAAAGGGTTTTTGTCCCATAACACCATGTTCCACTGGTTTACCGTCTCTTTTTCAGGCACCAGTGAGTGCTACTCCACAGCTGTTCCTTAGTGCTGGCTTTATAAAAGGTGTCCACTCTATTTGTGACTCTACTGGACTCTTGGGTCTGGAAAAACGAATCCATGAGTCTTTGTATTTTGTAACCACTACCAAGCATCTTGGTGAAACTATATTTAAACCTATATTACTGGAACAGTAATACTGATAGCATCCCCCTGATGACTAAAACTTGTAGAGCTGAATATGCAGTCCTTCTATGGACAGGCGATGTGTGCATTACCACGAATCAGTGGAGCACATACAACATAACCCTTTGTCATATGGCATTATTTAATGTGAGCGGATGATAATGCTATTCTCATGTTAAGAACTTTCCCTCATCAATAAACATGCATCTAAACAGATTAAACAGTACTTTATATAATTCAATAAGCATCAGCCTAAAACAACAACAACAAAAAACTGTTCAGTCATTCTAAAAGAGCACACTAGTGCATCATCGGGTTTATAGGCTGTTGTACAAACAGCTGTAGAAACTGTAAAAAGAAAACTAGCTACACCCTCCAGGGACTATTTTGCTCCCTACAAGGACAAGCTGCTCTCTGAACTGTTAGTCTGCCAGTAAGCAAAAACCCAATGGCTGGCTGAGTGTGGTCATTATTTAGATGTCTTTTTAATGGCAGTGTGGCTGGTCTCTGTTTCTAACTCTAATTCCTCTCATGATGTTCACTCTCATGGCTTCTTTAAAATCCTATGAGAAGTACTGCAAGAGCTGGGCTTTATGTTTTGTGCTTTTGCAGAGGGATCTCAGGGTTTGTAGTGAATTTAGCTTGTGTGTAATGTCACAGCCATAGAGTTGCTTTAGCAGATTCCGTACCACCACCAGCCACTGTAGCACCAGGACAGAGACACACTGAAAAAGAATAGCCACAGCTGCCTACACATCTTCATTTTACCGTAACACAAGGCAGGAACCATGTAAGTGCAGAGTATCATTGATTTTTCCTTTGTATGATTTGCAGTAGTGTTGTCTGAATAAAGACTCACTGGAATGCTTCTGTCAGTGAGATTGTTATTTGAACTCTCCCACTGCAGAACAGAGAACAGAGGAAGAAAGCATTCTTTGCACAACAACAATTCGTTTTTGTGGTAAAGAGAGACCTCAGCAGGCAGAAACAAGAACTGCAGAAAGGTAGGCGAGGCTCACCACAACAGAAGAAGCCTCAAACTATAGACATATATATACTTACCAGGCGTGCCAAACTGGATGCAGCTCTCCAGAGTGCGTACAAAGCCAGCATCACTCAGCTTAATAATGTGCAGGCTGTTGGCCTTCTCCATGTTTTTTACCCACTTGTTGGCCTGTCCTTGGGGATCGATCATCAGAGGCCACCGTCTGGCATTACTATAAATAACACACACGTACACAAACACACACTCCGAGTGATCAAAAGGGTCTGCCTCGTCAGACTGAAAGATCTGTTAACCATGAGACATCAGAGCAGTTGGGGTGTATTAGGGGACAATAGCTGAGATGTAGAGAGCAGCTCAAGGATGAACAGTCACAGACGGATGGCACCACGGGCCAAACAATCCCAATCCTCTGTTAATCAATCAGTGCAATCATATGCTTAGTGGAAAAAAATAACAGCAGCCAGCAGTGTCAATATATATATAAGCACCCAGAGTAAGGTGAGGCTTAGGTTTTAAAGCAGATTTGCTTGTTTGTTTTCTGTCCCAGTGTGCAGGTGTACAGCACCTTTAAAGAGCTGCTTAAGTGAAAGGCAGAGTTCCTGTTTCTGTTCTATAATTCTGAGACACTGGCTGCTCAGTACAAATATAGATAAGACACCTGCCGAATAGGACTTACGAGATTATGATGCCATTGTCTATGGAGAAGCTGTCAGATGGAAGGCCAGCAATGGTCCATTCACGGATCTTCACTGGATCACCCAGCGAGCTCATAAGAGACATGTTAGACGAGCAGGGAATCCCTCTGCTCTTACAAAGACTCATCCACTCCTTTGTCTGTTGCTGGGGAGGAACACATTACTGGTAGTGACTTTGTTGTGATGTAGTAGTGACTACAATGAAAAAGATATATGTAAACATAGTCCCAATGTGGAGTGTTAGTGTCCTTCTAAGTAACCTAGTTTCAAAGATGACCTTCTAAAAACTAGCCTTGTCTCTGAGCTGTGAATAGGAGTAAAGCACCTTGCAGAGTCAAAGTCCTTAGGAAGTGACATTAGCCTTACAGTTGAAAAAATTCCCCTGTGCTACCTGCTCCACCAGCTGTTTGTACCTGTCTGTAGCTGGAGGTGAAGGCTCCCAGGTAAGCCACGATGCCTGCTGAGATGAGGATGTCACCGGTCAGGTTATCATAGAGCTGTCCGAGATTCAAGGCCATCTCACTCCAGCGCGTTTTCTCTCCACCCAAGCCTCCAATCAGCTGCTCAGCTCGCTCCAGCTTTTTACTGCACAAATCCACCTGAAGGACGTCATCCAGAGAGGAAGCAGAAACAATTTATGTTCACCGGAGCTTGTGACTATTAAATATGTATTTATTGTATACAAGCTATTCAAATTCAGCATTTTCTCCTAATAGACCAAGATATGATTACAAACCTGATTCTCCAAGTCAGCCTTTTTGTTTTTATTAGCATCCAAAGTTTCCTGAAGCTTGGCCAGTTTATCTTGGACTTCTTTTAGGGCAGCCTGCTTTTTCTGCAAGCTTTCCATGGCCACACTAAGCTCACCCTCAGCCTGTGCTAGCTTCTCTTTCTTAGGAGCTACCTCCTTGGCCACTCTGAAGAACACAGGCAATACAAAGGTGAACATTTTAAACCAATGTACACCATAGAAAATCTAGAACAATGAACCCATTTGCATTTTATCAGCAGAAATTAGTAAGGACACCAAAAAATTCTGCAAGTTAAGATTGTGCAGAACAATACTGATATAACCGTAATGATTCCCATCTTGGATCTGTCGTGTTAGATGAATCACTGGGGACATAGCTCATGCATGGTACACACCAGGAAAATGATTTTTCCTTTGATACTTACTAAGCTTCATGTTCATTTAATATTCATTCTCATAACTAAAAACACGGGAGGAGAAGAGCATTACTTACGCGTCATACTTGTCCATCGCACACACCCACTTACACATGCCCTCAGCTGCAGTAGATGCAGTTTTAATCTTCTCTGGTACAAAATCCGAGTAGGTAATGTACTTATTACGGATAATGGTCATAAGATGTGGTGGGATGTTGTCCTTGTCATACTCATGGAGGCTTTGGAGAAACCTTAAGTCTCCCAAAAGCTTTTTAGCTGGGCCCCAATAGTCCTCCACCTTTTTACCGGAGCCTGAGGGATCCGGTATACGCTCAGGCTTGATGCCTTTGAGAATGCAAATTGCCTCCATGACCAGCTTGACAGCTGTGGGTGGGCTTTTCATAGACTTCACCACTGTGATATCCTGTAAAGAGTAGAACCCCTATTCACTGCTCTATTCTAGGATATACAGCTTTTGAGTATGATGACAAGAAAGAGGACCCATCTCTGACTTTACCTGAGTTGTGAGTGTATTCAGCGCAGCGAGGGCTGACTCCAGGATAGGCATTGCTTTAGCCAGGTCAGCATCACATTCATCTTTGATGGCCTTGGCAGCCATGGCTTGTTCATTTGCCACAGACTCGTCCACTTTCACAACCTTTTCTGTCTCTGCCACCTCTACAGATTCATGTTCAATCACCACCATCATCTCCTCTACCTTTTTGCTGGCCACAAGCAGCTGGGGCTGTAGAGCCTCCAGCTCGACCTGCATGGTGGCCACTTGGTCTGCTGCTGACTCCAGCTTTTCAAGACCCACCTCATAGCGACGTTTAAGATTCATCACCTCACTTAGAAAAAGACACACAAAAAATGAATTTAAGTATGTAGCATTAAACATAATCACAAATTACAAAAAATGACATATGGATCTTACGTTCTTTTTGTCTTCAGCAGGGCTTTGAAGGTGGAAATGAGCTCCAGGTACGAGGTTGGAGTGACATAGTTGTGGCGCAGCAGCTCATTTAAAAAGCGGAGTGAGAGCTCAATGGTTGAGGTGTGGAAACTCTTGCACATGTTAATGCAGCCGTCTCGAGTCTCATCTGTCATCTCAACATCCTCCAGGAAGCGGCAGGCCACCGCCTGCAGAGCATCTTCAGGCCAAGTCTAAAAAAAAAAGCCATTGTGTTACCAGCCCTCGAACACTGTTTACTCTTTCCTGGGAAATGTCATGAATTACTAATGAATGCATGCCGAACTACAGTACATGTTGTTGCTGTTGAGTGGTAAACAAGAAGATTAACTGTTTGCCAAACAGCATACCAGATCTCATGCAATACACACATATACTCACCTGGAACCAGTTTATGGTGCAGCAGTTAATGAGGGCAGGAAAACGTCTCAAGCGGTCCCTGAAAGCATCACCAATGGGACTCATGGCCAACACCACGTGCAGCTGTGTGCGACAGCGCTCCAAAAACATGTTGAACAGGGACAGGGGGCTGCCATCGGTTTGTTTGTCACGATCACGCTGCCGGTCCAGTACACGCATTTGCTCACAGATTTGCTGCTTCTCGTCAACTGCAAACAGGTTAGGCACCTAGAAACCAGATTACACCATACACCTGTCAATGTCCATTTGTCTACCCATACATCTAGACTAGCATCCATACTTCTAACATGCTTTGTATGTGTTTATGACATGCTCATCCATTCATGCACACATATTAAGAAATTCTTTGATCAAAACGCCTTTAAGTATGTGAACCCCTTAGCAGTTTGGATGTTTCTGCTGTTTTACCATGATTTTGTCATTTTATCATCACCAGTTTTTATGTATGAAATCTCAGATCTATATTTTATATATTTTGTACCGTGTTTTCACCGGAGTATACGTCACACCAGCCAAAAAATGCTAATGAAGAAGAAAAAACCATAGATAAGTCGCACCAGACTATTAGTTGCCCCAGCGGGCCAGTGTAAATCACTATGTTTGCAACCTTGCCTCTTGAATTCCTCCTAACTTAAATGGTGCGGCTGCAGGACATGGAGCGTGAGACACACACATTTCAACAAGTCCTCACGCTGAGAAATGATTAGCTTCACCGCACAGAAACTCCTATAAACATCCTGTAAATGTGTCAAAGGGAGACTACTGTGTGCTCATATAGCTGTCTGGAATTAGCGACCTGTCGGCCTATCGGCTCAGCTGCAAGCACTCGTTCCATGAACGTGCTCGTCACCTATGCTCGGAATGCAAAGTGTGGACAAGCTGGAGGTGGAAGAGAACCGTCAGAAGAGGGACAGAACAGCTGGCATTATATTTTGTATATGTATATTTTTTCATATATTTTCATACCCAGCCAAAGGATGAAAAAAAGTGCGACTTATAGTCCGGAAAATATGGCACTTGTTTAAGTAGCCTAAGAACTACCCCTTGTATTAGCCATTACTTCAACCAAACGTCTTCTGTAAGCTCTTCTGTAGTCTCTCGCATCTGCTTTTAGGGATTTTTGCACACTCCTCCTTGCAGAACTCACCACAACATTTCAATAGGATTAAGATCTGGACTTTGACTGGGCCAATCCTGAGTATGAATTCTCTTTCTCTCAACCCTTTCCTTTGTAGTTTTGCTGGAATGCTTTGGGTCATTGTCTTGTTACATAATCCATGTTCATCCCAGCTTCAACTGTCTGACTGATGCCAGGAGGTTCTGGTCAAGAATTTGTTGATATACTTGGGAATTTATGGTAACTTGAATAATATGGAGTGTCCAGGTCCAGAAGCAGAAAAGCAGCCCCAGACCTTCACAGTTCCACCACCATGCTTCACCATTGGGAGGAGGATTTTTTTCTTCATTTGCAGTGTTGGCTTTTCTCCAAACATGGCGGTTTTGTTTGTGACCAAATAACTCCTATTTTGGACAGAAGGCCTCTGGCTAAGTTGAAACGGGCAACTTTTTTTTTTTTAGAGCAGAGGCTTCCTTCTAGCAACCCTGCAACAAATGTCATGGGTGTTCAATTTTCGAGTGATCGTAGTCGCATGTACATTGGTCCCAGACACTGCCAGAGAGGTCTGCAACTCTGTAGAGGTGATGTGTGGGATGGCCTTTACCTTTTTAGTGGCTCTGGGTTATAGTTTTAATGGGTGCCCACTTCTTGGCAGTGTTGCTGTCATGGTGAAGGCCCTCCATTTGTAAATTATTTGTCTTACAGTCGATGGATGGAGCTGGAATCTTTTGAGATATAGATATAGGTCTTATATCCCTCCCTAGACTGATAGGCTATCACTACCCTCTTCTTCATGTCCTCGGTTATCCCCTGTCCTCTCGGCATTGTTGATGTGTATGGGACCATGTTGGTTGGTTGGTTTCCGCTCTCTATTGAATAGTACAGGCCAATGATGCCTCATTTCATTGGTCGACTTAAATGATTAATAAAGCACACACATGTGTTTCACCTTAGTCTGTTACCTGCTTGACTTAATCAATGCAGTTAGGGGTTCATACTTTTGCACATACACTAATTCCAGGTTTCATGTAGTTTATGGGTTCCACTAAACAAGTACATGCAACTGATAAAACATGTATCTGAGATTTCAGACATAAAAACTGGTGATGATAAAATGAGAAAATCATCCTCACGGGGTTCACATACTTTCAAGCAGCGGTGTATTTCCTTTCCATCCACTTTACCTCACCGGGTTAGGGTTAGGGTCATGGAAGTCACAAAACATGAGGCTGCGCAGATCGTCCTCAGTGACCTTTCCATCACTGTCCTGGTCCAGATGCTGGAAGAGCTGGTGGAAGATTTCCTTCATGTGATCCTGAAACACTACCTGCAAATGACTTACAAGCCAGGACCGATCGTTGTCATAGACCAGTCGATCATAGTACACTCTCAGGACCTGAGAATTATTAAACATAAAAGTTTTACTTATTTATTTAGCTCTCTATACTGTATGTGTACTGTAAAAACATTACCTCATGGACCCATAATCGTTTAATGACAGATGGCTCAGCCGCAGTCTCCGGCCGGGACAGGCAGACGCCCTGGATCACCCGTGAGACATCACGCAGATTGAACAAGTAATGGGACTTTGTAGGAGTTGGTAGCAGGTTCTTGGTGGCTTCCTCGTACACTGACACTGCTTTTGACAATTTGAGAAGTCAGGGCTGCAAATTGCTTTGGAAAGGAAAACCTGTGAATGAAATGATGGATTTAAGATTAGTTTGTATTACATAATCATACAGTAGGCACCATAATTTGATTTGATTTTGATAAACACTAACATCGAAAACATCTGAAGTAACTCTTAAAATTAGGTGATGTATCTGTGTAATTGTTTAGGTGGATTTAAAACCTGCTTTAGGATATGTGGTCTCTGCCGTAAACAATGTAGCAGTGCAGGGAAAAGAGGATAAAGAATACATCAACCTCCCAAGTATTGAAACACAAATGAATTATATATAGTAACTGGAATGTATTATTTTCTACCTCCACAGCATTGTAGATTCTAAAAAAACAACTGGCAGCACCTGTTGTATTACAGAGTACATTAGTAGACTATATGTAGTAGTTTGGGTATGAACATTCTAAGTAAAACACACAGAGCATGCTAGATTATACACTGTAGTTACCTTATGGTAAAATGCCAATCTATGATCCTGGAGAAGATTGTATACATAGTCTTCTCATCAAAGTCATTAATGGTGATCATGTTGAAGTGCCGCAGGAAGCGAGGTGTGACTGCGTTTCGCCCCCCACCTAGAACACAAGCAGGACAAAATCTAGAGAACAATTCTGAAAGCTGTATTTTACCATGTATGTCCGGTCCAGGTGAAGGTCATTTCATACTGTATTTTAACATTCAGTATTCTTTTGGGCTTGCAGAACACAGCATGATTATTACATAGAAACTAATCTGAAGGGAAATTGGCTTTGCAATGTGGAATAAAGTCTCTGCTCTTTAAAGCATATTTAGGCATCAATTTAAGAAATGGAAATGAACCAAGAGAAAAAGAAACACAATTTAAAAAAATGTTTGCCAGTAATTTTTGTCAAGTGTGTGGGTTTGATCAGACAATACCAGAGACGCACAACACTTAAAACACTGAAAAACTGTCAGCTCAGGCACCAGCAGCAAATACTGTTGCACTGCCGCCAGCCGAGAGCGGCAGCCACCCCTTTCTGTTTCATCTGTCGCTGCCAGCAGCCTCAGTGGACACGGCTGCTTTCATGTTTACACTGGTAGCTGCAGTGGAGGCGGATGTAATAAACACGTTCTATTTGTAAGAACCTCAAGGCACCGAGGAGGTTCACATAATAGTAGGGAGAGGTTGGAGACACTAACTCCAGAGCACTTTAGCAGAAGGTAAGTAACAGGAAGAGAGTACTGTACTCATCCTCCAAAGAGATCAAGAGCTTTGAAACAACATAATTGATGTAACAATAATATTTCCACTAAAGAACCTTGAGGTTTCCACAGCTGCTACTCACCAGGTGGTCCCATAGCACACATGATCTGGATATCCACCAGGTTAATCATGGAGCAGTCCTTCATGTCATACCAGTTCCAGTGATCCAGCCACTGACGCAGCAGCTCCACCGGCGGCTGGGCACCATAAACCTCCATGGCTGGCATGTTCACATCATCCACAAACACAACCTGATAAGATGTAACATTATGTACTGATCAAAACAATGCACCTTTGTACTGTATTTCAACATGTATGCTTCACACACTGTTCAACTGCCAAAACAGAATGACTGCATGCTGTTCAAATATAAAGCATGAAGTGATGAAGGAGCTGTACCATTTTCTTCCCCAGTGGTGGGCCGAACACTCCTTTGCGGCGCTTATCTAGCTTGGACAGGATAATGTTTTGGGTCTGGGCGGCTGTAGTCTGGGCTGAGAAGTTGATAAATAATGGGCTGTATACATCCTTCTGCAGCTGATTCAACAGGAAGTCCTGGGCAAGAGATATTTGATATAAGCACTGTTTACAGTATTCAATCAACATGAACATCTATGCATTTACAATGAAATGGTCACACTGTATGAAAAAACTATTCAGAAATTCATATTCAAAAATACGCAGACAAGCAGGAGGCGGAGAACAAGTAGAGCTCCTCAGTGAGATGATCTCACCCCAGAGTCTCAAGTTCGAGCACATGGTTGAACTAATGAAGCAAAGGGAAGAAGGGGAGGATTAGTCCTTGATATAAAGAGTCAGAGCTCTGCTGAGAGATGCTCTGTATTCGTCTCACACCCGGTGTCTGTTGCTGTGCTTCGTCGGAATGATTTGTGTGGTCAGAGCATTCTCTCTATCCTGGGACATCATAGAGAGGAATGCTCACATGGACAGTGCTTTTTCAACAATTACTTCTGCTGACAAAGACATCTTCATAGTACAAAAAGCCATGTCGGTCCACAAAATCTTATTCCTATTGAAATAAAGTACATATAAGCTAATTAATTGTACCTCTGAATGCTGTATCAACATTCAGGGTTAGAAAGCTAGTGAAGCTGACTGTGTGATAGAGAGACACATGTAACAGATGCCCTAGGGGCATTTGGTGTTAAATACTAGACATTAGTATACATTAATAAGAAAGTCTGATGCTGGGGGAACCTGCTGAAGGTGAGGGATTCCAGGCCCATTTCTGGAAGATGATTTTCAGGGTGAATCTGAATCTGGTTATGGCAGGCCAGGCTGCCAAGTTTTATAACACAGCTATACTTCTAGCATAATTACGTATCTGACAGTTCCTGGGAAAGACTTTCTTAACATCAACATATCAAAACAAAACATTGGTGACTCACTGTAATGTAGACACTCTTGCCAGTGCCAGTGGGGCCAATGACAACAGTAGGCTTCTGGTGTTCTCAGTGGGACAATGATCTCATTAAACTGCATGTCCTTGGATATGGGGGGAGCAGCCTTTTAGCTTATCTGTCCAAAGCTCCCACCTGCCTGGGCCCTGCCGAAGAAAATGGAAGATATATATTTGTGATGTAAAAGACTGGGATATCAAGTTTTGCTTTGGTCTAAACTTTAGTCAAGGACATTTGATGACATAGAGCATACGCACTTATTTGTCTGTATTGTAGACATTAAGTAGAATATAGGTATGTGCACATTAAATTCTGTGGTACCTTTTACTTTAATAAATATTAAATAAATACTGTACATTGGAATCTTCTTACCCCCAACAATCAATCACTGTGGGAAGAACTACTGCACTTTGTGTCTGTTGTCAGTTATACTACAGTATAACCACATGTAGTTTTTTGTAGTTCATCAAGAAGTAACTCAACTTGTGCTCAGTTGCACAAGCAGCAAAAGCAGAAAAGACTTACCTCTTTAATAAAGCAATACTGGTGGACCGTTCCCTCAGTGGGCAGAGGAATGGTCAGCTGTTTGGGTGGAGCCTCAACAGTGGCCAGAATGTTGTAGAGGGTCACGGTGTCCTGGCTTAAGGGGCCTTCCAGTATCTCTCTTACCAGCATGTCAAACTTGACCGGCCCATGTCATCACAGCTGGCGCCCACTGACCACACCAGGCTGAACACGAAGATGCCCTTTGTAAAAGGAAAGGACAACTTTTATAATATTTCAGAGTAACAACTCTGCTGTATGGTATCTACCTTTAATAAGGTTGATCGACTTTCATGTGATCAAATCATCACATGAATTTAAGGGCATCATTTCATTCTTTTGTCAGAACCTACAGGGCCCATAAAACCCTTAGATCATAACACACCAAACAAATGGAGAGGATAGTTCTTGGAATGTACATTATTAGTCGGCAACAGAATAGGTAACAAGCCACACTGTAGCAAAAGTATATAACAAATCATGTTCACACGCACTTTAGGATTTTCAGCTGGAAATGTCAGGGCACAGAGAGACTTGGAAACAGTGATTTTAATGTACACCAACCATGTAAATGAAGGCGTGTACAGATTATTTCAAGAGACAAAGAATCCACAGAGAAGAGAAAAAAACGCAGCAGGGATACCGTAGGAATTGGAAATAAGGCCAAAATATCAGCCTCATGATAGCTGCTGCTGTTACAAACACTTTGATAATGAGAAACACAGGAGTGAGGGCTGAAAGGCATTGATCAGTGCAGGTTGCCACAGGGGGATAATAGCAGTGCCATAAAAGACAGGATTAAGGCACAAAATCAATTGGAAGCCATGCAGGGGGGCAGCAGCATCAGCTCATCTGCTGAAACCTCTTTTGTTATGTGTGGGCCTTTAAAGGTCGGGTAGGAGATTTCCTTCTGATGCACTTTTTGTTAAATTAGTGTAACTTCTCTTTACAATCCGATAGCAACCGATTAGTTCGGCAGCTTTGCTTTAAAATGAACATCAGCCAATCCTCACCCCTGCACGGAGGATTGGCTGGTTGTCACTCTCTTGCTGCTCTGCGTACATCAGAGAGGTACGTGCATGATGGCTGAAGTCACAGACTGGTTGGGAGGCGTGGCTTCGGGGTGAGCTCGAGAGAAAGGGGCGTGTGTTTACTTTCCAAATCTGGCCGACTCTCACTGAGTTTCAAAATCTCCTACCCTACCTTAAAGGAAGCAGACCTGATGAAAAGTAACCCTAAAGTTGAAAATATAAGTAAATGTGCTTTGTTTAGTTTATTATATCTGTATATCTTGGGGGCGGAGGGATTAAATGACACCACACTTAGTATTACAACTGTCTAATTTCAATCTTTTTTTACGATTCACATTCAATTTAATTTTAGTTTCACAGCTATAACTCACTAAAACTGGTGTCAAGTGTCCTACTACTGTAGGTCTCCTCCACTTATCAGTGTGTGACAGGCAGAATTATCTCACCGTTTGACTTTTAGCTTGAATAGACTGTCTGCTCCAACATTGAAGGGTCAGTTGCTTGCATCAAGTTTTGAAGTTGCATGATAAAATGCGTTCTTTGAGAGGTGATATCATGTCTATTCCCTTTTGTATTTGATGTGAATATCACACAGCTGTTCCTTTAAATTCAAAACTTTGAGCCGACATTTTCTACTCTGTCTGTTAAATCAGGCCTCGTAGGCATCACAGTTACAGAAGTGAGGACAGTGACCAAATTGTTTAACAAGCGATACGCTTAACCCTTTCACAATCTGATCTTGTTAACAGTAATCGTGCACAAACCTCCAACCAGGAGCAGATGTCTTGCTCTTTCATATTCTTCAGCTTGCTTCATGGTGAAACTCATCCATCATGCAGTCCATCAGGTTCATCAGGGACCTTACTAGATTGGTGTCAGAGGTTGGAGACAGTTCCTGAAATCAATCAAAAAGAGACAACTCAGATCAAGGTAAGCTGTATGTGTGTGTAACTGAAGGGTAAAACTAAAACCAGAGAGGTCTAACATTAGATATGAACCCATCAAGATTCAAAATACTTATTTAGGTACATTATTAAATAGCAACCAGCTGTTAGGAAGGTTTAATCAGCTCAGCACCTTGGCGGCTTTTCGTATGAACTCCAGGCATGGTGGCAGTATGCGGTCAAAGAGGGCGATGATGAGGTCTTTGTGAGTGGCATTGACTGTAGTTGGCAGAGTATTGAGCCAGGACAGCATTAGAGGCCGCCAGCCAAGCATATGGGGCTCCATGTAGATCATACTGCAGCGAGACACCTGCAACAAAGCACATATATCACAACTGAGAACATACAACTTGTACCCTGTACGAGCAAAGGAATATTCACATTATTAAAAACTATTGGATGAAGTGCTAGGACCTAGAGGCGGACATGCAGAGTATATTGTAATGATTATCTGATGACAATGCTGCAGCCGTTATTGCAATCCTGTAGTACGATTAGCTTCAAGAAGAAGTACAGGCAAACTATGAGCAGAGATAAGAGAGACACAGAAAGTTGAAACAGAGGAAAAGAATTTAGGAAAGTACAAAATAATATAAATCAATCTTTATAGACAGAAAGAGAAGAGAGATCAACAAGCACTATGCACAAAGGGAGAAGGGTTCAATGTGATCACAACAATTTCAATGCCTCTGCATTCGGCATGATGAAAGCGACAGATGCCAGGCTATAAAGAATCAAAAATAGAAGTGTCTGTATTAAGAAAGTACAGCGAGGGATGTGCAAAGGTGTTCTCCTAAGGCAGCTAGGTACTGCAAGCAAAACGCTTTATCCTGCCTCACAACAAAGAGCCATAGGGAAGGAAAAGACACGAATGGAAAGGTCTTTTGTTTTGGCAACTGACAATTCATTAGACAGCTTAGCCACTTGTGCCAGTTGATTAGGAAGAATACCAACACTGTTAAATAAAAGTGCCTCTCACCGTGGCTGGTGATGCCACCTCCAGGTCCATCGGCTCAAAGATGAGGCTCATTTGGGGTGACATCTGAATGATCTCGCCGCTCATCAGACACAGCTTCTTGCTGTCATCAAGCACCGTGTTCATGTTCTCGATCCACACAGCGTCCACTGGGCCATCAAAGATGAGCCATTTTCTGTCAGGACTCTAAAGAGACAAGAAACATGGCAGCACATAGCTTGAAGCAGCAACTGCAAAACAACTGACAAAAACCCGATTTATTAATACTGATCACACCATGGGAAGCTAAATTCTGAGTGATTATACAGCTGATAGGTTCATAAGAAGTGCTCAAAGGTAAACATGGTCTCCACCTCTGAGAGGATTTCCAGCAGCTCCTCATTTGAGAGGAAGAAGAACCGTGGGAAATAGAGACGTTTCATCTCCAGGTAGTTGTTAAGACCTTTGAGGATCATTTCCAGCAACTCGTTTGACTTTTTTAGCCTTTCCCGCATGTTGTCAATGGCTATTACTGCCAATACCTGCTTGTCCTATACAGACAGAAGAGAACATTGCTTTGAAGCACTGATCACAGAACATCAAAATACAGAGTAGATTTTTTAGTAGATACTTTATGTTCCACACAGTACAATAATCTAAACCTATCTGATTGAGATGACACCTCATCTGTTCACTACTTCAATATCCTCTGAACTGACAGGTAATCATCATGAATATGTTAGCAGGTATGAAATGAAGACAGGTCACATTTATTTGGAGTAACAAAGAAATGAAAAGAACAAACTACACAGTGATTGTGGAGTGAAAAATCTTTTGGATCAAGTCACAATGCCAAAACAATGTAGTGTGTCATCCAATGGTCTTATAAGATCGCTAAAAATCGCACAGTGTAGAGAGGCCATAACAGTCACCTGTGTCTCCAACTTAGACTACTTTTAAAAAATAAGAGCTTCATCTTTTTCAATTCTTAAATTCAGATTGCTGATTCTCCTTCACATCAGCGTTCAGAGCAATGCTTCAGCTGCAGCTATCAAACTTGCATTTTCTTCAGGAAATGCTTTTCTAGTTTCTATTTGATGGTGCAGTCAGGCTGGGCTTCCTGGAGGACACTGCCTGAAATTGATGTGTCTCATTTCAGCCAATTACCCTTTGGAAACTCTTTGACGATGCTGGTGCTACACTCACTGTCTATTCTCGTTCTGTTGTTTTTGCCTTGCTCCCTATCCTTTCCAGCTGATTCACTCTTCTATCTGTCCTTCTTCCTTATTCTGCTTTTTGCATGTACTGTGTCTGCCTGAGACCGTCCTGTATTTCACACTCACCCACTGCTATGTTTATGTGTGTATCAGCCCACCTGGCCATGTTGATGCAGCCGCATGCTTCAGAGCTGTGCACTGAATTTTGAATCTGACCTGCACCATAGGAATGTGCTCCTTGAAATCATCCACCTTAGCCTTTATGGTGGTCACTATGTTCATCACAAGGGGCATGTCACTGAAGCCCTTTTCCAGCTTATATAGAGTGCGCCCATAGTTGCCAACATCAGCTTCTACCTACATGGGTTACCTACCACAACAAAACAATGATTATGAACTTATGAACTTACTCTTAACATTACTGCAATATTATATATATCCTTGTCTTCTTACCCACTCAGGGTACAATTTGGTTTCCACACGAGGCTGACAGACCTCAGCATGAGCTCATAGACATTAAGGAAGGCCTCCTCGTATATTTTGAAGTCAGGTTTAAACTTGACCTCCCTGTCCTCAAGGACCAAATGGAGAACAAAGCCTGGGTGCTCACTTGCATGGACTGAGCGCTAAGATGGTGGAGAGCAAAACAAAACAAAAACAAGTGCAGCACAGGACTTTATGAAATGATCTTTTCAGCTCAGTGTGCATTGCTAAACTGTTATAATATTGAAGCTTACCGGATCTTGGGAAATCAGACATGTGTAGTCCTGCATTGAGTCTATTGCAAGGCTCTGCAGTTGGGAAGTCATAAGAGTTGCTGCACAGTTGAAGAAAGATAGTAGGTTCGCCGGATTGCTTTGGGAAGGCACTAGTTTGTGCCTTGAACCTCGGAAGTAAATGTTTTGTACATCGAGAAGCCAGCTGGAAATAAAACCACATTCAGAGCATATTAGCTAACAGATGTCAGAACACACCCATAAACTGACCATTGCTCTCCTCTTTAACATGAAGCAGAGCTATCTCAGCTCTGTGTTATTGCTGAAAACTGTTAGGGTTTAAGTTCAGTTTGACCGGCAGGCAACAAAAGGCTAAGATACCACCAAATGAACAAATGCAAGGAGTAGAGCTGGACAGGTGGTAAAGAGCTTAACTGAAGAAAGATAGTTTGCAATGTCTGAAAACAGACTTGTTGTATTAGTGTCTCCTGACCTTCTTTCAAAACAAGTCCTTGGTGCTGCTAAGAACTCAATGCGTTGTTTGCCTTTGCAAAGGTTTATTAGACAAAAGG